>NW_027053011.1:0-74000 GCF_011386835.1 Chrysemys picta bellii
CGTCTTTGCAGCACAGCCAGGGCCTGAGAAGGAGCCTGGGACCTACAAGGAACAGACGGTGACCTTCCCTGACGTTCCAGAGACACTGTTTGTAATGTTCCCTGCCACAGAGCGGGGTGATGTGTTTTCCTTTAACCTTTCCCATTTTTCCTTATTCTTTTATAAAGTTAATTGTTAATTAAACAACTTGTATTTGCTTTAAATTGTATGAAATGATCAGTGGGTCAGGGAGGTGCCCAGTGCAGAGAGAGTACCCTGGAGTGGGGACACCCTAGCCCCTGTCCTGGGTGACCACAGCAGGGTTGGGGGTCGAGCCCCCCAGGAATCCTGGGCCCAGCCTTGTCGGGGTTTACGAGGACTCTGCCAGACAGGAGAGTGGAAGGGGAGCTCTCAAGGGCAGGGAGGCCTCTGGGTAAAGGAAGTGGGAGCGAGGACTCGGATCCTTTCGCTAGCCCACTTCACCGGGGTAGTGCAGAAGCCAGGAAAGTTCCCCCCAATAGCGGGACCATTCCCCCGCTAACACCTGCATTCCATGCCCCTCTTGCGGTCCCCAGAGATTCCCGCTGGCTGCTCCGTGTCTGGCTTCCCAGCTCCTGGGATCGATCCTTCTCCTCGGCTGTGTGCCACTTGTCCCGCCTCTTGATCAGGGCTGGGCCTGGTGACCCCGTGACCTCCCAGCTGTGCAGCCCGCTGGCTGTGGGGAGACAGTGGGTGTAGGGCCCAGGGAAAGTCCCTTCCCTCGGAGGAGCTCCAAGCTCTGACACGCGTCAGGGAGACAGGGCCAGGCAAAGAGGCAAAGCCGCCTGGCATCTGCGGCCAAGCTCCCAACTGCTCCCGACTTCCTCCCAGCGAGGAAACTGTGGCTCTCCAATGCTGGAGCAGCAGCGTAGCCTGCCCATGCAGAGAGCTCCAACTCCAGGGCTTTTCAGTCCTGGGCATCTTCCCCGAGTGGGGCAGCTGATGCTATAACTGAGACTTTAGTGATTGAGACACCTGCCCCCAGCTGAGTCCCACCAAACTCATCTCAGCAGCATCCCCCTCTGGGCTGAACAGCAATGGCTGCCTGGAGGAGAACAGTGTGCACCCAGTCCCTGGAGCGGTGCGGTCCCTGGCACACGCCTGGCACTGCTCTGCTGCCGGGGTTATTGGTCTAAAATAGGCCCATGGTTCTGGCTTGCAGGCAATGACTGGTCTGGGCTACTCGGCCATTGAACATCTCCTGAGCTGCTGGACCAGACAGGCTTGTCCCTGGAGGCCAAGAGTTAATCTAAAGTGCCCCCCACTGAGGGTGCTTTCCCTGGGGGCCTGGTGGGTCCAGGGGGCAGCTGGGTGGGATGGAGCGTGATGGGCTCGGCCTAGCCTGGCACTCTGAGCGTCTCTGCGCCACCCCCTTCAGGCACCATGGAATGCTACATGGAGGAGAAGGCCAACAAGATCAAGGCGGACTACGAGAAGCGGCTGAAGGAGATGAATCGGGACCTGCAGAAGCTGCAGGCAGCCCAGAAGGAACACGCTCGCCTGCTCAAGAACCAGTTGCGCTATGAGCGGGAGCTCAAGAAGCTGCAGGCTGAGGTGGCAGAGATGAAGAAGGCGAAGGTACCTGGCTGGGCAGAGGAGGAGGGGGCTGGAGGGGCATGGCCTGCTTGTGCTAGCTCTTCAAACTGGGGAGGGACGGTGGATGGGCACAGCCCCTTGTGCACACTCCTTATGCTGGGTGTGGCTGTCGGGGGGCCTGCAGGTGGCACTGATGAAGCAGATGCGGGAGGAGCAGCAGCGGAGGCGGCTGGTGGAGACCAAGCGGAATCGGGAGATCGCCCAGCTGAAGAAGGAGCAGCGCAGGCAGGAGGTGAGAACCCAGCTCCTCGCCAGGCTCTGCAGATAGGGCAGCTCTGGCTGGGGCCTGTGCCCCTCACTCGGCTCTGAGCTCCCACACCAGCTGGCCAGGGTGCAGCGGGGAGTGCGGGTTCTCCAATGGGTCTGGGCCTTTCCTGGGGAGATGCCCCAAGCCAGGCTCCTTGGGACCAGATGGGGAGGGTGCTGGAGAGCCTTCGCTGATGCATGATGTGTCAGGTCCCCTCCCCTGTGCACAGGTGAGCAGTTACCTGGGTGAGCCAGCCTGCACCCAGAGTCCCTGACGCAGGGTGGGGCAGGGGCAGGGGAGCCCCTGTGACGGGGCAGGGCTGAGACAGGGAGTGGGGCCATTCAGGATATGGGGCAGCAGGGGAGCCCTGCAAAGCTGGGGCTGAGCCGCAGGGATGGCTGAGCAAGGCGATGGGAAATCTGGAGCAAGCGCTGCACCAACAGAGGACCGGATTCCACTCTCTATTACGCTCATTGTAAATCTGGAGTAACTGCATTGACATTAGCGGAGTCGCTCCAGATTTACACTGCTGCTGCTGCGATGTGAATCCAGCCGTCACCTGCATCGAGAACATTCCACGTTCAGTCCTGCCCTACCTCTGCTCGACAGTGTGTTAGAGCTCTTCCGGGTGCCCGGCCGCTGGGATCAGTGCCCGGCTTGGCCCCCAGGCCCGCTCCTCTCAGAGCCTGTGTTGGGCCACTGGCCGGCCAAGGCCTGCAGGTCCTGTGAAGCCAGGAATGGGGTCGGCAGCATAGAACAGCGTAAAACCCTGCCTGGTTGGGGAGCTGTGTGCTGGGCACCCTGTGCGGAAACCAGCCACCCCACCGACTGTCTGGGGACTCCTCCCCCTGCTGAAGGCGCAGCACGTCCCCTCTCCCAACCACATGTCCATCTGTCTGTCCATCCCTTGAGATCAGCACCTGGTGGGGTGGCAGGTTCCGCCTTCCCCAGGTCAGAGGAGGTGATTGCTTCCTCCTGCATCTCTGGTTGCTGCTCAGGGCAGGTACAAATGCCACAGTGCTGCTATCGGTTACAGCAGAATAAATCCCGATTAGCCCCAGTTGCTCCAGGTTTTATACCGCTGCTGGTGAGATCAAAATCTGGCCCATGGCCTGCACTGAGAACATGCCATGTGCTGGCCCCAGGCAAGGGGGTGGGGGAGCCCTGGGTCCCCTCCCCTTCCCCCATTGCTGCCATGGGTTCTACCCCAGACCCTGGGTTCCTCTTTAGCGGCTCACGCCCGCTCAGGACTCGACTGAGGCTCGGCTTCTCTCCTGCGCAGTTTCAGATCCGGGCGCTGGAGTCTCAGAAGCGGCAGCAGGAAATCGTGCTGCGAAGGAAAACCCAGGAGGTGAGTGCCAGCCCCTGCACCTGCGGGGGTCTGGAGAGCCGCTCACGGGGCCGTGACTGGGTGGGCGCTGAGGCCTGGCTCCTGGATCGGGCCGTTGGCAGGGCAGGGCCCTGGGGCCTCTCCAGACGGAATAGTCCCCTCTGCTGTCCCAGTGGGTCGTGTTCCGCCAATGCTGGGTTGTTCCCAAGGCGCTGGCCCTGGGTGGGGTGGATTTGTGGATTTCCCACAGAGCCTGGTGGTTTTATGGCCAAGAGTAACCAGGCAGGAGATGACAGTGATTGCGAGGGAGGAAACGCCTGTCTCCGGGGGCAGCTGATCTTCTGGGGTCAGGAAGGAGGAATTCTCTGCATGCCATGTGCAACCGTGCACAACAGGCTGTGTACCCCTCCCTCCTTCCTGGAGCTGGGTCCTGGCAGCTGAGTTGGTCACATGACTCGTCCAGGCTGCCTCCTGCCCCAGCACCCGTACAGCTCGCAGGACGGTGCGGTGCTTCGATCCCAGCCCCTTCCCAGCCCCTCCTGATGCATTCTGGGAAACTGCTATCCAAGGGTACCGGACCTTCACCCAGCCCAGATAGGCTCAGCTCTCTTGAAAGGTGCTCAGCTGCTCCCGGGCTCACTTTGCCACCTGAGAAGCGTTGGAGTCGCTCTGCGGCTGGGGGGCGATGCCCCCTGCGGGTGTTCCCAGGAGGCCCAGCCCTCAGGCACTGCTCTCACCCAGGTCTCTGCTCTGCGCCGCCTGGCCAAGCCCATGTCGGACGGGGTCTCTGGGAGGCTGAGTCAGAAGCCAGCCATGCTGGACTCAGGTGCGGAGGTGTCCACCAGCACCACCTCCTCGGAACCGGAGTCCGACTCTCGCTCGGTCTCCAGCATCGTGCGCCAGTGGAACCGGAAAATCGACCACTTCCTGGGAGACCCTTCGCCCTCCGTGAATGGGGCTCGGCCCGTCAGGTCAGACCAGTGCTTCCGAATCCGTGTCCCCCGTGCCTCGTTCCCTGCTTGGCCCTCAGGCCCCGGGCTCCTGGGTGTTAGATGGGA
Source organism: Chrysemys picta bellii (assembly GCF_011386835.1). Taxonomy (NCBI): domain Eukaryota; kingdom Metazoa; phylum Chordata; order Testudines; family Emydidae; genus Chrysemys; species Chrysemys picta. The sequence continues at coordinate 4,250 of NW_027053011.1, forward strand.
GCGGAGTTCTGTGGGAACACGGGAAACGATGGCTCTATCATTGTGGGCGACTCTGCCATGTGGTTTGACACGTGAGACTCTCCACATTGGCTGGAGACCTGATGTGTAAATGCCCCTCTGTCCTGAGCACTAGCGGGCGTGATGGCCGAGCGCCCGCCTGGTGGAAGCCCCCTGACCGTGTCCCATCCCACTGCAGAAGAAGTTCCCAAAGAAGGGGATGAGCCAGACCTTCAGCAAGGCAGCCCGGCTCAAGTGGCAGTTGCTGGAGCGGCGCATCTTTGACGTTGTCATGCAGAGGATGACCATCGTCAACCTGGAGACGGACATGGAGCGGCTGATCAAGGTGAGGTGTGGGGGGCAGTGCCCTGGTGGGGATTGGGTGGCCTGAGCATGACCGAGGGCCAGGAGTGCTGGGAGGCTGCTGGCACCTGGACAGCGCCGGCTGAGGCGTTTCCTTCCCACCCGCCCCCCAGAAACGCGAGGAGCTGGCGCTGCTGCAGGGAAGAGGGGAAAGCTGCAGGCGGAGAGCCCGGAGGAGCAGAAGGGCCTGCAGAGCCTGAACGAGGAGATCAGGTGCTGACCGCCAACATTGACTACATCACCGACAGCATCGCCGACTGCCAGGCCACCATCATGCAGCTGGAGGAGACCAAGGTGCCGGGGGAGGGGGCCTGCGGGCGGGGTGAGGTGCAGGGGGTCTGTATATGGGGAGTTGGTCTCACGGGAGGGGGAGTGGGGGAGATCACCCCAGGGCATTGTGTGCTGTAAGGGAAAGGGGGTGCTCTGGGGGCTGGTTGATAGTTGGGGTGGGGACTGGGCGTGAGTAGGAGGCTGGCTGGCTGGACTCTTCCTCTAGGCAGTTTAAGCATAAGGGGTGCAGGAGGCAGGTTTGCAGGGTCCTCTTGCTTTCTAAGCTCCAACTTCTGGGCTGAAACGTGTCGTGGGTCACGCAGGGAGTCAGGGCCGAGCTGGCTCCCTGCTCTTAGCCCCCAGAGCTCGCCCCCTCCCTACAGAAACGTCACAGAGCAGCTGTTGCAGTCTGGCTGCTTTCTCTGCTTGTTTGCTGATGACGGCTGTATAAGGCCCAGTTCAGCAGCTGCTTGAGCACTCACGGGGCTGGTGCGATAGGCAGCCGTAGGCCCGTGGGCGCCAGGCTAACGGACATGGCTGTGGCTTGGCTTGGACAGCAGAGGCCAAGAATCAGCCCTCTTCCGCTGCATGGTCTGCAAGGTCGGGGCCAGGATTTAGGAAGCCCCCTTATATGTTGGTCCACCAGGGTCTCCATCGGTGCTGGATGGTTTATTTGTGGAAGGGACGGCTGCGGAGAGCATGATGTCCACCACCAGCTGCTAGGCCCAACAGCCCTGATGGGAGTTCTGCACATGCTGGAGTCAGTGGAAGCCCTGTCCGTTACCATGGGACAAATGTACCCATGATGTATCCAGTGCTGCGGGCAAGGCGTGGTCTAGCCACGCTCAATCCTGTCTGTGTGCACAGAAAAACCCATGTCAGCACCAGCCTCCAGCCTGGGTCACCGCCAGGCTCCAAACATGCTTAGAACATGGGCTTTCTCCATTCCCTGCGTATACGGCAACACAACCTCCTGTGAGAAACTGCCTCGACCCAGCCCAGTTCCACAGTGGCATTCCTGTAGCCTAGACTGAAGCCAAGCCCAGGGGGCAGCCCGGTATTCAGAGCCAACTCCAGGTGTAGCCGTGGGAGAGGGTTGAAGATGCTGTTTGCTTTTGTAGGAAATCTCAAATCCTTTTAGTTTTTATTTTGAAATTTCCCAGGGGGAAGAAAAAATCAGTTTCTCCTCCCCCCCCTCCCCCCCCCCGCCCCACCCCTGAGAATCTGGAATTTTTGTGGTTTTGAAAATCAGTTTTGATGGTTTAAGGCAAAAAAATTGGGGGTCTTGGGAAAGAGTTTCCCTTTTCTGAAACCGCGAACTTGTGCTGAAAGCTGTTGTCAAACATTGAGTCTCTTTCTGATGTCAGATTTTTGTAAAGGGAGGGTGGGATTTTGACCAAAAAGGAAATTTTTGTTTAATCAAATATTTCCACAGAGAAACAATAGCCTAATAATGAGGCCTTTCTCCCTGGCACCTGTCGGGTGTCTGTGCTGCAAGGCAAACCCCACAGCACAAGTCTCAGAGCCTGGATCCATTGCCTTGGCTCGCAGGGCTACGGGGCTAAAACGAAGAGTGTAGACATTCACACAAGGGCTGGAGCCTGGGCTCTGGAGGGTCTTGGAGCCCATGAGCGGGAATGTCTACACTGCTACTTTTAGCCCCGTAGTGCAAGCCCGAATCCTTTGGCCAGAGGCTCGCTGCTGTGGGTTTTTCTTTGCTGTGGACGCACCGTTAATGACATGGGGGGTCTGACCCAGGTTCATCACAGTGTAGCTCTCTGCTCCTCTCCTAGCAGCTGGAGGTCGTAAACAGGTTTTTAGTATATGTCTACGCTTAATCTGCTACAGCTGCAAGGCTTTAGGTGTAGATGCTCCCCGTCGGAGTAGGTAATCCACCTCCCAAGGAGGTGGCTGTTTAGTTCGGTCGGCAGAGCTACACTCTCTGGGATGGGGGGGGGGCAGGATTTTCACACCCTGGAGAGACATAGCTATGCTGGTATAAGTTCCCAGTGTAAACCTGCCCTTGGTCTGCTCTGGTCACCTGGCTAGCGAGCAGCTCCTGCCGTCCAGGCGGTAGAAGCTCCTCTTCTTTAAATCCGCAGGTGTGTGGTTCGGTCCCCATAGATGGCCCAATCAGGGGCCTGGTTCCAGGCACACGTCCAGTGCGAGTGCTCATGCACAGTATTGGCATGCAAGTCGTCTTCCCCGCCGCCTGCTCACAGAGCACCTGCGTCCCTGCCGGCGTCAGCCAGTCAAGGAAACCGCCCCCGATTCCGTGGCGCTGGTGTCTCTGCTGGCCCTCTGCTTTCTGCCCTTCACCGCCCTCAGCGCCCTTCTAATTCCCCTCCCTCGGGGGTCTCTCTTGCACCGTAGGAGGAGCTGGACTCCACCGACACCTCCGTGGTGATCAGCTCCTGCTCCTTGGCCGAGGCGCGCCTCCTGCTGGACAACTTCCTCAAGGCATCCATCGATAAGGTCAGGCAAAGGGCCTTCAAGTGGGGGTGCAGCTCTGTGGGGTGGGTCGCAGAACATGGGATCCCAGGAGGCCCCCTGTTAGTGTGGGATCACAATTGCTGCAGGTCAGGTTTGGAGCCAGGGCTATTTGGCTGCGCCTGGGGCATCCTTTGTGCATGGGTGAGGGAGACTGAGAGGCCTGCCTGGCCTGTGTGCTGCTGGACCCAGAGAGGGGAATGGGTTTGTGACGTTATTGATATCCTCTGGGACCATATAGATCATTGTTGCAACCAAGGTCCTGTAGTGGCACCCAGATCTTGTATAAAGGGGGTCAAATGGGGTGTCTAAGACAAGGTTATGGTTTACTGGTTATAATTATGCTGTCTATATGTGTGTATCAATTTTGTAGTTGAAGTTATGAATATTGGCTCTATACTGTCTGTATTTCAAACTTCTGCTATGCTGCTGGGTGACATCCCAGACAAAATGGTGTTAGCTCTGCCTAGCCTGCTTGATGGCCCATTAAGGACCATCAGCTATACAATGGACCCATTGAGAGAAGGCAGATACACCTTGTAACTCAGCATAGTATGCAGGGACTGGCCCATGTGACTCCAGACTCCATTTTGCTGTAATTTTCCACAGTAAGAACAAAGGTGTTCTTACACCTGGAAAAGACTATATAAGGCGGATGCCTCATCTCCATCTGGTCTTCAATCCTGCTTCATACCTCTGGAGGAACTTTGCTACAAGCTGAAGCTTTGAACAAAGGACTGAGGACCCATCCCAGCGGGGGATGTATTCCAGAGACTTGATTTGAACCTGCAGTTTATTCTATTGCTGCTGCAAGCCTGAACCAAGAACTTTGCCATTACTGTATGTAATTGATTCCATTTAACCAATTCTAACTCTCATCTCTATCTTTTTCCTTTTATGAATAAACCTTTAGATTTTAGATTCTACAGGATTGGCAATAGCGTGATTTGTGGGTAAGATCTGATTTGTATATTGACCTGGGTCTGGGGCTTGGTCCTTTGGGATCAGGAGAACCTTTTTTCTTTTACTGGGGTATTGGTTTTCATAACCATTTGTCCCCATAACGAGTGGCACTGGTGGTAATACTGGGAAACTGGAGTGTCTAAGGAGACCGCTTGTGAGACTTGCGGTTAGCCAGTGGGGTGAGACCAAAGTCCTCCTAGTCTGGCTGGTTTGGTTTGCCTTAGAGGTGGAAAAAACCCCAGCCTTGGGCTATAACTGCCCTATTTGAGCAATTTGTCCTGAGTTGGCACTCTCAGTTGGGTTCCGCCAGAACCGCATTGTCACAGGGGTACAAGCAGCAGCTGAGTGAGGCTGGTGTGGAACCTGCATCTGTGGCCAGGGACAGGGACTGAAGTCAGGAGCTGATTCCCCGTCCCACCCACTGGCCCGTCCTGTGTGCTGGACGGAAGGTAACCTCCTGCTCCCGCCAAACAGGGGCTGCAGGTGGCTCAGAAAGAAGCCCAGATTCGCCTGCTGGAAGGGCGCCTGAGACAAACGGATGTGACCGGCTCCTCCCAGAACCATGTGATCCTGGATGCCCTGCGGGAGAAAGCGGAGTCCCACCCCGAGCTGCAGGCGCTCATCCACAACGTGCAGCAAGGTGGGTGCTGGGCTTTTCCCTCCTGGGGACCCCCGTGAGTACTGGGCATTGGCTGGCAAAGCAGCCGGCAGCGCTGATGTGGGGCCTGGGGCTGGCAGCAGCTGGGAAGGCTTGGGGTGTTTCCCTGCCCCTACAGATGGCACGTCTGCCCATTGGGACAGATGGAGCCCACCCCAGGGCTCTTGGCATTGCTCTGACCCTGTGGGCAGGAGTGATCGGCCCGCTTCATCCAGACGTATCAGCCCACATGGTCACAGCCTGTCCAGCCGTGAGGATGCACTGATGGCGCTTTGGTGGCAAAGAGTTAATGATAGCAGTGGTCTGGGGGGGTCCCAAGGACGTAAAGGGCCACACGCTGATTGGCAACCACCTGCTGGCTGGCTCTGATCGGACCAGCCCAGTGCGGTGCCCTCCCACCCTCTGTCGCGTTGACGCACCCTTGTCGGCCGTTCCTTGTGCAGAGAACGTCCTACGCCAGCACGGACGAGGAGATCTGGGAGTTCAGCCTGGCCTCGGAGGGGAGGTAAGCGCACCAGGGAGCGTGCAGTGTCCCAGCCTCGTGCGCCCCTGAGCGGCGGGATCTATGGAGGGAGGGGGGCGCATCTCTGTGGCACTCATTGGCAAGGTAGACCCGTTAGAGCTTGGCAGCTAAATTCTCCAGGTTCTGTCTGCACTGAGCATGCTCCAGCCCCTCGGAGCTCCTACGTGTGACCCGACGTGCAGGGGCTGTACAGAACTGTCCCAGTAATGGTTCCTCTTGAGGGCCAGGGGCAAGACGGAGCTGGGAGGGAAGAAGGCCCCGAAAGGGACCGGGGGATGGGCTGTACCTCGGGGAATGGGAGGAGGAACCGTAGCCGGGCTGGTGATAGGGTGTTATGGGGTGGGGGTGATGGGCAGTGGTTTCTTCCTTTAGCTTTAAGTTAAGCCTTAAAGGGGATCGGCCATTTAACCCTTTGTTTCCTACAGCTTCTCCCAGTCTTTCACCATGAAGGGCTCGGCCAGCCAGGACGACTTCAAGTTCAAGGTCAGTTCACAGCCACAGACAGGGCCATTTAACGTCCAGATGTGGGGTCTTTGGTCCATTGTACCCCCTCTCCCTTTGTGCTCACGGCTGGGTGGTGGCCCTTGGCGGGAGTCTTCTCCATGGGCGGAATGTCTTGGGTCTGGAACTGAAATAGCCCGGGGTCTGGTCTCCTGGTGACAGCCGTGCCTGGCGTGTTACTTTGGCCCTATAAATGGCTCCTTGAGTCGTAGAGCCCACTTTAAACCCACAAATGCCACATCATTGAGCTGTACTGGGCTTCCCTGAATCCAGGCAAGGTGCCCTGGTGCTGTCTAGCCCTCCTCTGGGAGCAAATAAAACCCATGTGACACCCTGGTGCTGTGCGCCCTTCCCAGAGGCTAATTGACTGGACCAGTCCCTCCATGTGCCGAATCCTCCTGGGAGAGCTGCTCCGGCACTCTGGGCCATACACGTTTCAGCCTTGCACAGGGGGTACTTCCTGTTGCCCTCATTAATGAGCTCATGAAACGTTAATGCTGGCAACCGGGGCCCAACTGAAAGGTTTCTCTAGATCTGCCACTGCTGGGTGCTTGGCCCCAGAGGCTTCTTGGAACTGAATGGCCAAGGGGCGCCAGCGTCTCAGACTCGCTCCACGTGCTACCCTCGGGGCAGTGAACTCCTCGCCTCTCAGCCCACCCCTCCCTGTGCCACGCCATAGGGGGAACCCAAGCTGTCAGGCCAGATGAAGGCTGTGTCGGCCGAGTGCCTGGGACCCACGTTGGACATCTCCACCAAGAACATCACTAAGTCCTTGGTATCCCTCATGGAGATCAAGGAAGACGGGATCGGCTTTTCCATCCGGGATTCCTACTACAAGGATAAGGTCTCCCGCACCATCAGCCTGCCCACCCGCGGCAGCACCTTGTAAGCCCTGGCAAGCATGGTCCCCACGTGCTTACAGGCCCTTGGGGGAAGAGGTGGGCTGGGCCATCGTATTCTGCCCTTGGAGCCTTGAGTCTGGACTCCTCTCGATCGAGCCAGCCTGTCCCAGCATGCAGTGGTGGGGCCAGCTTGCTCTGCCATCTTGGATTGCCAGTGTCCACAAACTGCCCGTCGGGGGGACGGGGCCTGGGGAAGGCGGGCACAAACCGGGTTCTGCTGTCGGACAGAGTTGGGCGTCCAGTCTCCACAGCCCTCTTATCGAAGGCACGGAGCTGCCTTCTCCAGCAGCAGTCTCGGTGATGAAGCCAACAGGACCTGTGCTCACAGCGCAAACCCTTAGCCGGGGCCGCTGGCCTGGCCTTGGGCCCTGCCGGGGCCTGATCCAGCCCGCTGGACCCCTGGCTCGGGAGGTGGATCTGTGCGCTGCCCCAGGGCTCTTGGCTCGCTTGCTCTGGAGTAGGCCTGTTCAGTGCTGAAGGGCCCTGGCCCCAAGGAGGGGCGATTGCTGATCTGGTCTTGATCTGTTCCAGCCCTAGGCAGTCCCGTGGCTCGGACACCTCGCCTCTGACCCGGAGGAAATCCTATGACCGGGGGCAGCCTGCCAGGTGAGTGGGGAGAGGCTGGAGAGCACATGGGCCTAGCTCCCCATCGGGGACCGGCCTGTTCACTCGGCTTTGCCCAGGCACGACGCTGGGTGCTGGATCCAGCTGTGCCATAGAATCATAGAATATCAGGGTTGGAAAGGACCTCAGGAGGTCGTCTAGTCCAACCCCCTGCTCAAAGCAGCACCAATCCCCAACTAAAGCATCCCACCAGGGCTTTGTCAAGCCGGACCTTAAAAACCCCTAAGGAAGGAGATTCCACCACCTCCCTAGGGAACCCATTCCAGTGCTTCACCACCCTCCTAGTGAAATCGTTTTTCCTAATATCCAACCTAGACCTCCCTCACTGCAACTTGAGACCATTACTCCTCATTCTGTCATTTGCCAAGCTCCATTCTCTTTGGAACCCCCCCTTCAGGTAGTTGAAGGCTGCTATCAAATCCCCCCATACTCTTCTCTTCTGCAGACTAAACAAACCCAGTTCCCTTAGCCTCTCCTCATAAGTCATGTACCCCAGCTCCCTAATCATTTTTGTTGCCCTCTGCTGGACTCTCTCCAATATGTCCACATTCTTTCTGTAGCGGGGGGCCCAAAACTGGATGCAATACTCCAGATGTGACTCACCAGTGCCGAATAGAGGGGAATAATCACTTCACCATGGGCTGGCACTGCAGGCCTCCCTGTGCTGAGTGGAGGTGCGGGGCAGGGGGTAGATCCCCGGACCAGGCTTGTGATCATGGGTCTCTTTCTGAACACCCTGGCTCAGGACTTCGGACGTTGGCTTCACGTCTCCCTCATCCCCTCCCACCAGGCCGCGCAATGACCGCAACGTCTTCTCCCGCCTCACCAGCAACCAGAACCAGGGCTCCGCGCTGGACAAGTAAGAGCCTCGCGGGGCAAGGAGCGGGTAGGGGGGTGAAGCTCCAGGGAGCCCAGCCCCAAGAGCAGTGAATGGCAGACGGTGACTCCCATGGCTGTCCCCAGGTACCGTCCCCGCTCTGCCTCGGGCCCGGCAGTCCCAGCTGGAGTCAGCCCCAGGCTCCTGCCGGGCTCGTGAAGCGACCAGGGCGAAGGCAGAGAGCTGCGATACCGGTGCAGTAGAACTTCACATGGGGCAGCATCTCCCTGGGCAGGGGCCCTATGCCAGACCTGTCTATAACCCCATTGATATGGAGGGGGGGTCTTTGGTCCCCCTCTACTGGCTGGACCTTGTCTCAGGGCTGCCCCTGAGCTGCCAAGCCTGGGCCTTTAGCTCAGGCAGAAGCAGCTGCTGTTGAGAGCCTGGGGTGGCAGATGCCCTCCCTGTAGATGATCCAGCTGGAGGCTCGTCGTAACATTGCACTGCTAGAGCCCTCAGAACAGGCCTGAAGCGGTGCCCTGGCCTTTAGCGTTGTGTGCGCACACGTGGCAGTGCCTGGTCCCCCGCTGGGCCCGTGGGGATCCCCTGGTGGGCTGGGGCTGTCACAAGCCCCACTAGCGGCCCTGGGCTCTTTAGCTCCTGCTGGTAGCTCTGGAGGGCCCTGGTTCAGGCCCCAGTGTGTTGGCCAAGATGGCGGCTGTCACACTGGCTGCTGGCAGAGGAGAATTTCACCCGCAGGGACGCTGCTGGGTGGGTTTGGCTGCAGTTATAAAGCGGGTGAGGTGGGTCCAGGGGGCTCTAGCTGAGGACACTAAGCCGCCATCCCGTCCCCAGCGAAGCGTGGGGCTCGTCAGCGCTGGGCTTGGCAGGGGTCCCCAGGCGGTGGGGAAGCCATTTCCCAGTCAGCCCTACCCCGGTTCTGTGTGGCACTGGCTGTGCCATCGCACCTGCCCCTTCTGGGCCCTGCTCCCTCTCCCACTGTGCTCTGTGGGGAGATGCCGGCTGCTCACAGGTCCTGGTCCCCCTCAGGAGGTGACATGGCTGCTCTGGGTGGGGTGAGCTTTCTGCCAGTGGCCCGTAGGTGCTCCGATTGCTCCTGGTGCCAGGGGCTGTGACCCTTCGGAGGTGGGGTGGGGGTGCTCTCCAGTGGCAGCCTTTGGTTTCTACGGAGGAACGAGCCCACCTTAGGACTGCCTTTGACTGTCACGGGCCAGCCCCTGCACGGGTGCAAATTGGCCTAGCTGCCGTGGGGGCAGCAGAGCGGCTTTGATTTACAGCTCCCGAGGACCTGGCCCTATGGGAGCTGGTAGCAACCACCTCCCATCTGCCTCCCTGCAGAATCCCAGTTTGGCGGCGATGTTCTAACCTGGGGGAGCCCATGGCGCTGCCTGCAGCTCAGGACCAGCCCCTGGTCCCCATCCCGCCTGCTATCAGACCACACGATAGCGCAGAGCCGGACCGTGTCAGAACGCCCCAGCCATACCCCAAAACCTGGAGTGCGGAACCTGAGGGGCTAGGTTGGATGGCTGGTGGCAGTGATGAGACAGGGGGGACCATGGGAAGATTAAATGAAGACTGGATGCAGGAATCCCCGGGCGAGGCCTCAGGCGTGCACTGTACTGGTCAGACTGGGTGATTGTAACAGTCCCTTCTGGCTGAATGACTCCAGTCCAGCCTGAAAGATCTTGTGTCCGAGCCACGTGTCCCTTCCTGCTCCTCTGCCCCTTTCCTCTCTGGTTTTCTGTGTCCGCTCCTCCCTCTCTACCCCGCTAGCTTGGATGCAATAACAACACTCCACTCTCTGACTCCGCTGCTGCCTCTCTCATCCGGGATTTTTTCTCCCGTAATCCTGCTAATTTTCTGTCCCTAGGTCTGACGACAGCGATTCCTCTGTCTCGGAGGTGCTGAGGTACATACAACTTTCTATTGATTAGAACTCTCCTGCTTCTCGCATTTCCCTCCCCCTGCCCTGCATGCTGAATCCGTGCTGGCCAAACTCTGGGCCTTGCTTCTTTGCTAAATCTATTGGGACTCTGTCCTGGTGCTGCTCTTGCTCGCTGTGTGTCCCTCTTTCCTTCTCTCTGCTTCCCCGCATGGCCCTGGCATGCCGTGTCCGGCTGTGGAAGTCCCTTTCTGCCTCTGGTCTCCAATGCCTTAAGGTCTGAGCCATCGTCTTGAAATGCAGTGCTGGTGGTTTAAGCGGATAGCGTACGGTGCTTTCACTGAATGGGGACAGCTGCATGCTCTATTCTGCCTCGAGGGCGGGGCGGGTAGTGATGATATCTTGCGCTGTGTCTGGCCTAGCTGCAAGAGGCAGGGCAGGCCAGCTGTTGGAGCCGGTGGATGCTTGGAGGGTCCAGGCTATGATGCTGCTTTTTTGTTGTTGTTGTTGTTGTCTTCTCTCGCACCTTCAGTTCAGACATCTCCAAGCACTTGACAAACGTGGCTTCAGCCTCCCAGCACCCATGGCGAGGCTGGTCAGGATTGTTATCCCTGTCTTGTGCCTCGGTTTCCCCATCTGCAAAGAGTAAACACCTGGGATGCAGCCTCTTGGCACCGAGGATCCTGTGGCTGCTGTTAAGGCCTGTGCAGCCTCCCAGATATATTAGAGCAGCCTTGGGGTTGCTCTAACTCACTGCAACCTCCCAAAGGGCTGCTTGCCAGCTATGCCACAACCCAGAGTTCCCCTAATGGGGTGTGCTAAGGCCCTGGCTCTGCCCCCAGCATGCCTGGGTTTGCAACACGAGCCACATAGAACCAATTACGCTAGCCCAAGGCAGTGTGTGTGCCAGGACAACTCTCCTTCCCCCATTCCCTGCACATCAAAAGGGCCAGGCTGGCAGAGGAGCATCTCCCCACTGGCCTTTGGGTGCCTATTTGAGACACCGTGGGCCTGACTCTGACACCCTGAGCACCATCAGCTGGAGTAGTGGGTGCTCAGCGCCCCTCAAAAAATCCATTCCAACCATGCCACAAATGTGCCGTGTGACCCTGGGCTAGCCCTTTCCCCTCCCTTTGCCTCAGTGTCCCCACCTGTAATCCAACCCTGCTGGGAGGAGGGGAGGTGCTTAGAGATTCTGGCTGGGAAGCTGCTTTGGGGCTATCAACCCTCTCCATGATGGGCTCTTCCACCTGGGCTCTTTCCTCAGGGGTGTCGATTCTCATGTGCTCAGCACTCTAGAACCTCCCTCTGAACTCTGCTCACAGCCCCATTGGCTGTTGCTGGGGCAAAGCCTAGAACTGGTTTGAGACAGGATTGTCTCCTGGCCAGGGAGCCAGAATTCCTGGGTTCTCTCCCTGTTCTCGGGGGATTGAGAACTCCTGGGCTCCGTTCCCAGCTCTGCCATTGATTCGATTGTGATCTGTTAAAAATCCCTTCCCCATCTGCCAAAACAGGGTGAAGCTCATTGCAAAACTGGAGTGGGTCAGATGGAGAGAGGGCGCTTCCCCCCCGCTGGCCACAGGGTGGTGCCCTTATGCCCCACATAGCGCGGCTGGAGCAGGGCCCCAGTTTGTTCAAGCCTGGAGGTTCTGGGGGTTGGGTCCGGAGCCAGCCTGTCCCTGCTAGTCTCTGACTCCACAGGGGATGGGGCAGCGTGTGCCATGCAGCAGCCTGGACTCTGTTGGCTTTGGGATCTTGCCTGGATGGGGCACAGGGGCCACCCACAGCTCTCACGGGGAGAGGTGGGTAGCTTATCTGTGCCAGCAGCGAGATGGCCAGGGGGTGAAGCCCGTTTCCTTTCCAAGCCCCTGCCCCAAGCCAAGGCAGGGTCTGCACGAGTCTCTGAGCCCTTAGCACCAACGGGGTGTGACCTGCCCCGGGGGGCCTGTCTGGGGAGCAGGCTGCCCAGCAGCTTCTGTCTGTGGTTTGCTTTGCTCCGGAGTCCCGCTAGCAGGCCCTGGCAGCCTGGTGGGGCGGGATCTGGCTTCGTCCTGGGTCACCCAGCCAGCGCCCTCCTGCTGACACCCTTGCTCTCTCTCTCCCACGGAAAGGGCCTCATTAACCCCGTGGGCGGTGCCAGGAGCGCCCGGACGGCCCCGCTGCAGTGCATCTCTGTGGCGGAAGGACACTCCAAGCCCGTTCTCCGCGTGGACGCCACCAACGAGCTGCTCTTCTCCGGATCCAAAGGTGCGCGCCTCAGGGGCGGGCCGGCTGCTGAGCTCTGGGTGTGATCATTGGGGAGTGAGCCTGTTACCCAGGGGAGGGGCTGAGCCACCCCAAACTGCGGGGGCAGGACAGGAGCCTCTTGCTCAGACGGCACCGGCCTGCCTGAAAGCCACAACGGGCCGGTGCAGTTCTGGGTCCCCCCAGCAGAGGGCAGCAATGCTGCACGAGTCATTAGGCTGAACAGCTGTGTGGTGACATCCCTGAAGCGAGTTGTTGGGGTCTCTGCCCGGTTCCTAGTGGCTGGATGTTCACCTCGCACCTGGCACTAATAGACGCTCCCCCCTTTGGCAGGTCTGGCAGAGGTGCCAGAGGCTGGATGGGCCACAGGGACTGAGCTCCCCTAGGGCACTCGTGGGAGCAGGGGGAGGCGTTCTGCACTCAGGGCAGCATTGCAAAGGCCAAGTGGCCGGGCTGGTCTGCAGGGCTGAGTCTAGGAATGCTGCAATGCTGGTCGTTCTGGCCTGGCCTGGCTCGTGGAGGCTCGGTGGCTTGGTGCTCTGCTCTCAGGGAAGTTGCTCCTCTCGTCTGTTTCGGGGGGCACCGTGCACCCTACAGTTGCTTTGATCAGGGATGGGTAATGACCCATCTGCAGCTGCCAGGGCCGTTTCCAGACCCCAGCGAAACAGCCCCTCTCTCTGGTGCCCAGCCACAGACTGAGACTTCTCTTTTAGGCTTCCCCAATCTGACTGGCGGGAACAGGAGCGGCGCCAGGGTTTTTGGCGCCCTAGACGGGAGTCCTTCTGTGCTCCCGGTCGTCGTCGGCAATTCAGCGGTGGGGAGGTCCTTCTGTGCTCCCGGTCGTCGTCGGCAATTCAGCGGTGGGGGGGTCCTTCTGTGCTTCCGGTCGTCGGCGGCAATTCAGCGGTGGGGGGGGTCCTTCTGTGCTTCCGGTCGTCGGCGGCAATTCAGCGGTGGGGGGGTCCTTCTGTGCTCCCGGTCGTCGTCGGCAATTCAGCGGTGGGGGGGTCCTTCTGTGCTCCCGGTCGTCGGCGGCAATTCAGCGGTGGGGGGGTCCTTCTGTGCTCCTGGTCGTCGGCGGCAATTCAGCGGTGGGGGGGTCCTTCCGTGCTCCCGGTCGTCGTCGGCAATTCAGCGGTGGGGGGGTCCTTCTGTGCTCCCGGTCGGCGGCGGCAATTCAGCGGTGGGGGGGTCCTTCTGTGCTTCCGGTCGTCGTCGGCAATTCAGCGGTGGGGGGGTCCTTCCACGCTCCCGGTCTTCGGGTCACTTCGGCGGCGGGTCCTGGAGCAAGTGTAGAATTGCCGCCGAACACCCAGAGCGCGGAAGGACCCCCCGCTGCCGAATTGCCGCCCCTCCCCTCCTCCCCCAAATCCTGGTGCGGTCGCCTAAATGGAAGCGCCGGCCCTGGGCGGGAACATGCCTGGGCTGCCTGTCAACATCAACTCCAGGCCAGGAGTGGGGTTTGTGTCGCTCCGCCCCGGGCGTGGAGCTGGCATGCCTGCTGGTACGGGTCTGGCTGGCTGCGCGGCAAGGCACCTCCCTTGGGTGCCGAAAGGTGCTGCCTGGGTCACCCTTGCTGTGCCGTTGCTCCCGGCTTGAGGGGACGTGGGACTGAGCGGGGGGGTCTCATCCTGGCACCCCTGGCACTGCATATGGCCAGGAAGTGGCGTTGCTTCCCCCTATAGATGACTGGGGACAGACGCTGTCCAGCCTTCTAATCAGTCCACAATGGGCTAGATCTTCCATTCCACATTGTGTAAATTGCCCCCTCCCTCCCCCAAGAGTCTCTGCCTTGAGGCTCACCTGTTTGTCTCTTTGGCTTAGCTCTTCAGGTCAGGTGATCTCTGGGGATGCCTGTGCTGGGACCACCACCCGCACCATCGCCAGCGTGCAGGGCGAGCACCAGATCAACCAGATCGCACTCAACCCCACCGGCACCATGCTCTACGCTGCCGCTGGGAACTCTGTCCGCATCTGGGAGCTCAACAGGTCCGGGCGGGGCTAACTCGGGCCCCCAGGCAGGGGCAGCTCTTGTGGGGAGGCAGACGGGTGCTGCGTAGGCAGAGGGAGCAGTCGTTCTGGGCTGAGCGGGGGCCCGCTCCCTCCCGGCTGGAAGCTGTGTTATTGAGGCAGGGGCGGATTTGGACTGGCACCGGGGGAAGCTGCACTGGCACAAACCCCAGCGTGGAGCAGCTTAGCTTGTTTGTCTTGGGCTTTGCACTACATCAGCCCCAGCAGCTGCTGATCACGCCCAAGGGGGGCTGAAAGTAGGACCCAGTGCTCCTCTCCCAGCTGCAGCCCTTAGGGCAGGGGTGGGGAACCTTTTCTCTGTCACTGGCCATTGACCCACAGAAAAAATCAATCACGGGCCACTTACCTGCTGGGGGGCGTGGAGGCTTGGGGCTTCCCCTGCAGCGGGTGGTGGGAGAGGGCGCCACGGGCCAGATGAAATTAACTAACGGGCTGGATCCAGCCTGCGGGCCGTAGCTTTCCCCGCCCCTGCCTTAGGAGATCGGTGGACAAGCCGGTCACCCCCTGACACCGCATCTGAGCCCAGCTCCCTGCCCCTAGCCCAAGGCCACAGTCACGGCCCATGGTGCTGAGGGATGTGGTATCCCTGAGATTGCTCCGTGCTCTGCACCCCGGAGCCCGAGGTCCCCACTTCTGCTTGGGATGGTGGAGAGGGGCCTGGGGCTGGGAGGGTCCCTGCTGGGAGCCTTGGAGACTGGGCCAGCGAAGGGCCTGCAGGAACGAGCGCCTCCTGCTGAGCGCACCCCGGGCTCCTGCTTGTAGGTTGCAGCCTATCGGGAAGCTGACCGGCCACATCGGGCCTGTGATGTGTCTCACTGTGAACCAGACTGCGAGCAACCATGACCTGGTCGTCACCGGCTCCAAGGATCACTACGTCAAGGTACCCTGGGACCCTCCCTCCCTCCCGCTCACAGGCAGCACGAGGGGCCTTTGAGCCCAGGAACCGCTGCTTGTGCCAGCCCTCCCCACCCCCATGCATAGCCGCTCTCCCGTAGGTGCCAGCTACAGGGGCTCGCTGCCCACCAAAGGCCTGGCGAGGAGGGGACATACTGGGTGGTTTTGTCCAGAGCGCCCAGCGTCGGCCTAACTCTGCTCCCATGGTGGGCAGGAAGGAGCCATTCTGTTGATCTCAGCGGGCTGTTGCTGGCCTAATGACCTGAGAGCGACTGGTCTCCTTTGCCACCGGGGTTCACAGCAGCTGCCCTCCGGGCTGTTGCCTTGCAGATGTTTGAGATTGCGGACAGCGTGGTGGGGAATGTCGGCCCCACCCATAACTTCGAGCCCCCGCACTACGACGGCATCGAGTGTCTGGTCATCCAGGGCGACGTGCTCTTCAGCGGCTCCGGGGACAACGGGATCAAGAAGTGGGACCTGGAGCAGCAGGAGCTCCTCCAGGTACGGAGGGGGACGAGCAGGAAGGCCCTGCTGCTGGGCGGGGGGCAGAGAGATGGGCTAGACCCGCAGCGTGCCGTTTCGAGGGCCAGTGCCAGGGTCTGGAGCGAGGACTTAGAACCTGCTGGAGAGTCGCTGTCCAGTCTGGAGCGTGCTCCCGCCATCCTGGGGGCAGAGGATCAGAGAGCAGACACAGAGACCCCATCCCTACGTTGCACATGGGGCCTCCAGGCAATGGAAGAGCCCCGGGGGTTGCAAACGACAGTGGCTGGCAGGGTGGGTCCCGAAGGCAGTTTACAGCCGTGGGCAATGCACGGTAGCCAGTTCTATAGGGCTGGGTCCCACCTGCTGCGGTTAAAGGGCTCAGTGGCCTATGGGGAAGGGGGACAGGTTGGTCTAGGGGTAGATAGCGCTCGGCGTTGTCCCTATTTCTGACCCGGTGAGTGTGGCTGTCTGGTCTCCGGGCCCCACAGGCCGCGGTGCCTGGCTCTCCAGGTCAGTGGTGGCGCGCTGCAGTGTGGGGATGGCCTCCGGTGGGTCTGGGATAGAGCAGCAGCCGAAGGGGGCGTGCAGGCCGGTGCTGGGAGGCAGGAGGTCTGGCTCTGCCATGAGACTTGGCTAACATTTCAGAGGCCTCCATTGATTTTTTATTTATTTATTTATTTATTTTTTTGGTGGTGGGGGGCTCTGTTTTGGAGAACCTACCATGTGCCCGCCCGGGGCTGGGTTGTTCAGAGGAGCTGGGCACTGTGGGAGTCAAGGGGAGCAGTGGGGGCTCCGCCCCTCTGAGAATGGGGTGGTCGGGGTGTCCCCCAAAATGGAGCTGCCCAGAGCTAGTCACCATTTGTGGCTGTGTGACCCTCCCCCACAGTCTCTCCCCTATGAAATGAGGCTAATGCTCATTTTTCTTCCCACTGGAGCGCTGAGGATTGATGGCAGACAAATAATTAGAGAGATGGGGGGTGAGGGGGAATCTCTTTTATTGGACCAGCTCCTGTGGGTGGAAGGGACAAGCTTTCAAGCCCCACCCTGGAAGAAGAGCTGAGTTTGCAGACTTGTCCCTTCCCCCCCCTCCCCCCGAAATTGGTCCAATCAAAGAGATTCTCTCCCCCATCTTGTGTGTCTCGTATCCTGGTTGCCAGCTCGGTTTGGATTGATTAGAGCTTGGAGATCCCCTGGTCAATCCCAATGAGCAATTGTCTCCTGGGGCGGAGCCCTCTTCTCTCCTGCTGAGCTGCTTCTGTAGCTCACCAGAGTCCCCTTGTCTTGAATTCAAATCCTCGGCTGCTGCTTGATGAGAAATCGAGCGGAGCTTAAAAATTCCAGCTCTCAGCCACGGTACAGATGTGGGGGGTTTGTCTCAGCCCATTACAGAGCCAGCAGCCAGCTGCAAACCCAGCATCTGGCTCTGGCTGCTGGCCTGACCCTGCCCTGGAGCTCAGGGGGCAGTTTGGGTCTTGATGGCCCCGGCTGGCAGCGTGGATCGTGGGCGCTCACTGGCTCTGCCCTGTCTCTGTGCCTGCCAGGAAATCCCCAAGGCGCACAAGGACTGGGTCTGCGCCCTGGCCTTCGTCCCCGGCCGCCCCATGCTGCTGAGCGCCTGCCGCGGGGGCGTGGTGAAGGTCTGGAACGTGGAGAACTTCACACCCGTTGGGGAGATCAAGGGCCACGACAGCCCCATCAATGCCATCTGCACCAATTCCAAGCACATATTCACTGCTTCCAGGTGAGGGCAGTGGGTAAGGCTAGGCCCCTGCGGCATGGGGGAGGGAGATCTGACCCCCAACTCACCCCAGTGCAGCAGAGCTGCAGGAGCTCTCCAAACCCACTGTTGCTCCCCCCATGTGGCAGGGCCTGGAAAGGCACTGGGAGCGAGGGATGGGAACAGCGCCGGAACCGGGCTGCAGGCGGTTTGGTGTGGGGCAGCAGTCGGCTGCAGGGCCCCCAACCCCTCCCCATCTAGCCTCTCGTCTCCTCCATCTCTCAGCCATTGTTAGGTCGCCCCACAGTGAGGCTCTTCTGCCCCATCCAGTTATGCCAAGCGCTGGTCCTGCCCTGCCCCGCCATGCTTTTGGGATGCTCTTGCCAGCTCCTTTGATGTGCCGGGACAAGCCAGACCTGGTGCTGCTGGCCCTGCCACCCTCAGCGCAGAGAACGGACTTCCTGCCAACCGGGCACCAGCTCCTCCTCGACGGCGCCTTGTGCATCTCCAATGAGAGCACCACCGCCCCCTCCTTCCGCTCCCTGGCCCCTGTGCACAGCCCTGGCCCCAGAGGGGGTCCCCGGGTTCACAATGTCTCTGGCACCGTCTCTGATCTCCTCTTTTCCAACCATGTCCCTTTTCTCCTTTCCTTTCTCTTCCCCCCCCCCCCCCCCTCTGTTTCTCTCTGTGCCGCAGTGACTGCCAGGTAAAGCTATGGACTTACGTGCCTGGGCTCACCCCCTGCCTTCCTCACCACGTCGTTGCCATAAAGGGCGTGCCACTAGCCTGCCTTGACCCTCCTCCTGCTCTCTCTGGCTCTCACCCCCTCTGGCTCTCTCTCCTTTTCTTTCTCTGTCTCTTCTCTCTCCGCTCTGGTCTCAGCTGCTTCTTAACAGTATGAGATTCTTTTGGATTTTCCCCCATGTAGAGCTCTTTGCAAGAGGAGACTGTCCTCTTGCCCCCCACCTCCCAGTCCCCCAGGTGATTGGATCCAGCGGCCAGCTCGGGGCTGCATGGGGTTTGCCCATCTGACTACTGCTCCTCCTGGGCCACTGCTGGGGGAATCCCCGCCCCATCCCCACTCCCCACTGCGTCACTGGCCACTGCCAGTGAGGTGCCACTGGCTGAGCCTGCGCTCTGGCAGAGTGCCCCGTTACTGGCGCTCTGGGGGATTATCCCGCTGGCGGGCAGCTGGGCGCATCTGCTCCCTCCTTGCGCCGGTGCCCGCCCGCTTGGGGCACAGCGGCCTTGCTCTCCTGGGCTGCAGCGTGATGCATTTGGGGACGGGGGAGTTGGGGGCAGGGCGTGGCCTGTAGCTGATTGTCTCGCTGTGCTGCCTCTCCCAGCTGGGGCGGGGGCAGCCCCCGGCCTCACTTCCTCTCTCTCTTCTTTCCCCAGCGACCTGACAGTGAAGCTCTGGAGCTGGAGAAGATTGCTGAACGGCCCGACCTAGGCACTGGAAAGGCCGGAGCCAGGGCGACTGTCAGGCTCCCTGGCGGGCCCAGGCCCCAGCCCCTCTCCCTGGCTGTGAAGAGCTGGGAGCGGCCTGGCCTGTGTGTGCTCCAGTTTCCAGGACTCTGGGGTGACGGCGTCTCAGCTGGGGCTTTGTGAACTGCCCGCTTCCACGGCTAGGGGGCGTCGTTCCCGTCCAGCCCCACGCTGGGTTTCCATGATGCACAGGGCTTTCTGCTGACCAGGGCGTGGCCAGGCAGTGCTTCGGGACATGGCCTTGCCAGCCACGGGGAGGCTCCCAAGCTGAGAGACTCAACGGGATCATTCCAATCTGTCCCACAGCCCGTTCAGCAGCCCCAGATCCTGGATGTGCGAGAGGGATCCTGCCACCTGCATCCTGCTGCTGGCCTCTGCACCTCCTGGGTGCCTGGGGTCTCATTCCTTCTGCAAGCGGCTGCAGGCCCCTCTCCACGCTTCGTCGTTCAGCAGAGCTGGGATCTGCCGGCCGGTACCGAAATACGGAGAGGGCTTGTGTGCTGCCGACCCCAGCCTAGCACCAGCAGGGTGCATGGAGCCCCGTTCGCAGCACTGGCTGTGGTACCATCCTGGAGCTGGGACTCACTCTGTCCCATCTGCTACCATGTGTGCTGCAGGGGCAGGGCTGACTAAGGTCTAGCACCCCACGGCTCACCCCTTTCAGGCCCCCAATTAGCTGTTAGCACCGTAGAGCCAGAGTGCTAGCCCGGTTCCCACTAATCACTGGTGACAGGGCACAGTGTCCACTTCAGAAGCTGACTCCTTTAGCCCCCAAAGCCTTGGGGGAAGCCTGTGGTTCCGACAGGTCCCATCCCTTATGCTCCTCAGGACACAGTAGTAACCCCCCTTCTGAGGGCCCCGTTCTGCAGCCCTTATGTTGGGCAGGGCCGTGGGCCTGCAGCAGGAGACTTTGCTTGGCAGCGCTCCCCAGCATAAGGGTTACAGACCTGGGGCCGCACTACTCGGAAGGTGGAGTCTCATGAGCAACGGGGTGTCCCAGCACTGACTCTCTCCCAGGACCCTGTTTCCTTCCTGGTCCTTTACACTCAGCCCTTCCACCTCCCGGTGACCCCCATTTCAGGTACGATCCCCCAAAGAGCACAAGGGTCAGTTTTTTCTCTAAGCTGACAGCGTCTCCCATGCCACCACCCCCTTCAGCCCTAGAAACAAAGTCACTTGCTTTAAGATTCCAAGGCAAAGTTTCTCTCTGGCCAGAGCTGGGTTGTGGGACCCAGGGGAGTAGGACAAATGGCCTTCATCGGTGGCATCTTCAAAGGCAGTGGGCCATTGGCACTGGGACTGACCCAGAGCGGGGCTCGTTCCACCCCTCCCTGCCATACCCCAAAGTTCCACCCCGTGATTCTTCTGGTGCCCAGCCCTGCAACTCTTAGCTGAATTGTCCCATGCCTCACCCTGTTCGTCCAGGGGCTCCTCCACCTTCCACTACAGCCCTGCTTTACCCTGGGACAATGCCCAGCCTGGGGTGTAGTCTGTCTGCATGATCCCCACCAGGCACTGGCAGGAGCACTGCTTTACATTAAGGTTCTTTTGGTGATGGGCTAACCTTACCCCTGTCCTGCATTTCCAGTGTGAACAGCTGTAGATGGAAACCCAGACAGTAGAGATGGAGCAGGACTAACCGTGGTCACTTTGTCTAGCTCTCACCCTGTGTCTATACTACAGAAGTGTTGCAAACAGCAGGTGCATTTTCCTGCCCGGATAGGATTTTGAAGATGTTAACGCTTGCTACGGCTTTCTCGCTGTATGGGTTGTGGGATCCATTGGAGCGGTCTGTGTTCTGTGTACAGGAGAAGATGTGTAGATCTTTTATACCTCGATGTATTACTGTAATTACAATTATCTAATCAATAAAATGAATAAAAGCATTAAAGTACATCAAAAAACATCAAAATGAAACAGAGGATTGCTATGTACAGGGTGGGAGATTGCATCTGAGTGATGTTTGTCCATCGTTATCGATGAAGACCTCAACCACTCATTCTTTCGATGACCGGGCTCTGTACGTCTGAAGATGACTGATCAGTCCGATTCGAGCGTGGAACGTCCTGTCACATGTCGGGCAGACATGTAATGGCACTGTCGATGATGTACAAGCAGCTCTGGACTTGCGCAGCTCACGCTTTTTTTCAGCCTCAGCAATTCGCCTCGCCTCAGAGGTATTACTGCCTGTGTGAATGAATGTATAGCCACAGCCTGACTGGGACAGCTGTCCTTCGTTAGCAAGGCGAGTTTCGCTAAGGGCTGCAATGTCAATGTTGTAGCGTGCGAGCTCTCTAGCGACACGTGCTTTTCTTCTCTCCGGTCTATCTGCCGTGATGTTGTCCAGTAACGTGTGCACATTCCATGTGCCAATAGTGATCGGTGTCACTCTGTTTTGTTTTTATACGACCGCTTTTGTGGGATCCCTGCCAGCCGCGGTATGCTGGCCAGGGTAAGGTGAAGCAGGCAATGTTTAAGGCACCTTTTCTAGCCCCCTCCTCATTCTACGGAGGTGAGCAGTGCAATCCTGAATAGGGCTGCTCAGTCGCTCAAGAAGATGCCGAGCTCCACTGCTGCTTCGGTCAGTGAGGAACGACCATTATGCCTGAGCCGCCTGTGTGCGGGTCCGCAGCTACAGCTCCCAGTGTATCCACACCTGCTGCTTCGTCGCTCGCCCATCGCCACAGGACTTGATATGATGTAATATGATACAATATTATGTCGAGACTTGCGCATGGATTGGATTAAAGTGAGGGAGAGTTGCGTGACGTCAGCCTCACTCTCTCTTCCCAGTTCCTATCTGTATCCAGTGGCAAGACAGAAGTCGAGACGGCTGGAGATAGGGCAGGGCGCAGTGGATGACCAGGACGCCTACGTGTCTTGTCGTGCTCTTAAGCGTTCCACAACGCTTGCTGTCATCGCCTTCCTGACCATTGAACCAGGTTGCCTCAGTCAGCCAGATCCAGCCTTCGCATGCAATGGGTAGACAGGCCCTAACTCACAGAGAGTCTCATACTCATCGGCTACCCTCACCTGGTTTAGCCCACCGGTCGAGACGGTCTCCGGGGTGTGGCCGCTGTCACATGCTGACAGCTACTTGGAGCCACAGGTGAGAGCTGGGTATTGTCAAGTGGGGACCAAAGTGGATGAGCTACTCCTAGGAGTACTCCCCCATCAGAGGTACTACCCCTCCCTGACAACCCCATGTGAGTAGGTAACCGCTCGATAGCTTTCATCACCATATAGTTTTTGACAGGTTACCACACCCCATCCCCATTGCCGGCGCCGTCCCCATTTTTCTGTGTTTTGCCGGGGGAAGGTTGCGTGCTTGTGTTTTGACATATTTAGAGAAAAAAGTATGAAAGACTAGAAAAAGAGGCTGTAAGGGGTTTGCAGCTCCCTCCCCGTCCGTCTGGGCAGGAGACAACACTAGGGTGACCAGACGTCCCGATAAAATCGGGACCGTCCCGATACTTAGGTATTTGTCCCGCGTCCCGATTGATCTTCGGTCGGGACGCTGCACTCCGCTTTTTTTTTTTTTTCTCCGCCGGCAGCACTCGGCTGTTCTCGGCTTTTTTTTTCTTCTCCTCTGACTGCCAGCAGCACTCAGCTGTTCTCCGTTGGTTCCCCCCCCCCCCCTCTTAAAAACCAGAGGCTGAAGGGATGCATACCTAAGGAAGGGTGCATAATCTCCTCTGACTGCCCATAGCACTCCGCTGTTCTCAGCTCCCGCCCCCGACTGCCGGCAGCACTGGGCCACAGTAGGGAATTGGGAGAGGGAGCTGTTTGTGTCCTTATACCGGCAGCACTCAGTTTTTTGGGTTTTTTTGCTCCACCAGTGACCCCCCCCCACCCCCCTTGTGTCCCGATATTTTCTTCCTGTCATCTGGTCACCCTAGACAACGCCCCTCGCTATGATACTTCTGGGATACCTTGGTTCAGGGGAAAATTAGCTCAGTGTTAATGGGGTTCAGGCCTGCAGTCAGACCGAGCAAAGATAGAGAGTCTGTGTCACAGGGCAACGGTGAGGGATGATCTCTTCCGGCCTCTAAGTGCCCTCTACAGGCTGGTGTCTCGCCTGCCGCTGGTCCCGGTGTACCTCCCAGACCCCGGTACCCCTCTACGTCAGGGTCCTGCCCCCGGCAGTAACCCACTATCTGGGTGTCCAGGGGAACCCCCAACCCTCTAACCACACCTTGCCTCAGTGGCTACTGCCAGTCACTGTCTAGCCCCCGCTCACTGGGGCGGACTGCAGTATATAAACCACGCATCAGCGGCAAGGGGGGTTGGACCAGCTGCCTCTGCCTATCTCTCGGGTGCCCCTCTGCAGCCCGAGTACCTTTTGTAGGTGTAAGAGTATCCGGACTCACCCCTGCGGCACCTCCTGCTGGTCGTCCAGGGAATTAGCTCTCCAGCCTCTGGAGCGCCCTCTGCAGACCAGTGATCCGCCTGTCCTCTGCACGCAGGCTCCCGTGTCCTTCCCAGGACCCCGGTGCCCCTTGCTCTGGGTGCTGCCCCCTGGCAGTACCCACACATGCTAGGTCTCCCCTCCCAGGTGAACCCCTACCCACTAACCCCACCTCACCTCAGGATAAGGCCACTGCCAGTCACCAGCTAGCCCCCACTCTCTGGGGCAGACTGCAGTATAAGCCACTCCTCATCGGCAAGGTTGGGTTCGGACCTGCTGCCTTGGCTTGGGCTGCCCTCTGCAACCCCCAGTACCCCTTGGCCTATTACCAGGCCACAGCCTGGGGCTATCCAGGCTGGAGCTCCCCAGCTCCTCAGCCTTTCCCCAGCCCTGCTCCACTCAGGTATCCTGTCTAGCTCCCTGCAGTCAGGCCCGTCTCTCTCTGCACTCAGAGAGAGACTCTTGAGCTCCTGGGTCCCAGCCTTCTTATACAGGCCAGCTGGGGCCTGATTGGGGCATGGCCCAGCTGTGGCTACTTTCCCAATCAGCCCAGTAGCTTTTCCCTTTGCCCCAGCCCTCTGCCAGGGCTGTTTTAAACCCCTCAGGCAGGAGTGGGGTAGCCACCCTGCTACACACACCCCACCTCAAGATCCCCTCCACCGGGGGGGTAGGGTGTCTGTCTATCCCTAACGCCCCAGCACTCCTCTCAGTTGGGCCCGCAGGAAATCCCTCTCTGCTTGCAGGCTGTCCAGTGCAAGGAGCAGCTGCTCACTTCCTCCATAGTTTGGGTTCCCATGGTTGCCTTTTCAGCTCCCCCATGGGATCCTAGGTTTGTCTGGGGCCTCCCTGCCCCTGACAATCCCCTCTGTGGGGCCCTGGTCGTCACCACCCCCTCCTTCGGGGCAGTCTCAGACCCGGCCCGATCCTCTGGCCTCCCCCTCCGTCTCTGGGGGCTAGGCCGCTTTCCCCGGCGCCCCTTGTGGCAGAGGAGGCACAGCCAGTGCTCACCCCTGCCCACCTCAGGGCTAGCCTGGGCCCTGCGAGTTCCGTGAGGGCACTCCCCCTTCGTGTGCCCTGGCTCCCCACAGGCCCAACACAATTGGAGCCCCCCTGTTGGCTTCACAGGGGGCACTCGAGTCGGTCCATGGTCTGTCTCTGGCACAGCCCTTCCTTCAGGGCTCGCCTGGGCCCTGTGAGGGCACACCCTCTTCAAGTGTCCTGGTTCTCCACAGGCCCAACAGTTCTTTGACCTTGGCACCGGCCTCCTGCCCAAGGTGCCTGGACCCCAATGAGATCCTTGTGCCCTCCCCTGCAGCAGCTGGAGCAGCCTGCCTTGCTGCTTGGCGAGACGGGCCACACGGGCTCTCCAATAATAGTCCTTCATGGTTTTCTCCACCTTCGGTTCTCAAGTCTCTGCATTGGGCAATAGTCCACAGTCCTTGCCTTGGCCCCTTGTGTCACGGGTGGACCGCTATACCCGCATTCTCCACCATATGTAAGAGTATCCGGACTCACCCCTGTGGCGCCTCCTGCTGGTCGTCCAGGGAATTAGCTCTCCAGCCTCTGGAGCGCCCTCTGCAGGCCAGTGATCCGCCTGTCCTCTGCACTCAGGCTCCCGTATCCCTCCCAGGACCCCGGTGCCCCTTGCTCTGGGTGCTGCCCCCTGGCAGTACCCACACACGCTAGGTCTCCCCTCCCAGGGGAACCCCCACCCACTAACCCCACCTCACTTCAGGATAAGGCCACTGCCAGTCACCAGCTAGCCCCCACTCTCTGGGGTAGACTGCAGTATAGGCCACTCATCATCGGCAAGGTTGGGTTCGGACCTGCTGCCTTGGCCTAGCCCTGGGCTGCCCTCTGCAACCCCCAGTACCCCTTGGCCTATTACCAGGCCACAGCCTGGGGCTATCCAGACTGGAGCTCCTCAGCCTTTCCCCAGCCCTGCTCCACTCCAGTACCCTGTCTAGCTCCCTGCAGCCAGGCCCTTCTCTCTCTGCACTCAGAGAGAGACTCTTGAGCTCCTGGCTCCCAGCCTTCTTATACAGGCCAGCTGGGGCCTGATTGGGGCATGGCCCAGCTGTGGCTACTTCCCCAATCAGCCCAGTAGCTTTTCCCTTTGCCCCAGCCCTCTTCCAGGGCTGTTTTAAACCTCTCAGGCAGGAGCGGGGTAGCTACCCTGCTACAGTAGGCCTTTATCTAGGCCTGCAGCCTGGGGTTTTGCCCAGAGCCCTCAATCAGGGCGGGGCGGCAATCGAGAAGGGGCTGTGGCCTACAGGCAGGCAGGCAGAGCAACAGAAGGTCCATTTGCCTGGCCACTGATCAGGGTGGGGCAGCAAGCAAGTAGGGGGGCTCTGACCTACAGTCCAGCAGAGCTGTGGCAGTCTAGGGGAGGTTACCTCTCTGGTGGGAGAGTCAGCACAACCGTCTGGCATCCGGATTCAGGTGGGAGCCAGACCAATGCAGGCCTCCTGACAACCAGGTGGGGAGGCTACCACTCCTGACGTTGGGTTGCCGGGGGTAGGGGAACCCAGGCCCTCCCACTCACCTACGTCCCATCCCAGGGCCCTAATAGAAGCGGAGTGGCCTGCCACTGGGTCAGCGGGGAAAATCCAACTGCAACACACTGGCCGGCTTGTAGTCAATGACACAGCTGAATCTGATTTGGCTTCCCTGGGCTCCTTCCTACACGACCATTCTCTGTGTACATGGGTTCCAGGGTTGTTGTTTGCTTTGGACCACGAAAAAGTTCAAGGAGCTGAGATTACAGAAAAGTCCCATAAAATGTAAAAGGGCTTAAAGCCAATGGGGTTCTCTCTCTCCCTCTTTCTCTCTCCACATACACCACATCTATCTATCTACCCCCATACACCCCCACATCTATCTATCTCCATACACCACATCTGTCTATCCCCATACACCCCCTCTATCTATCTAGCTACATACTCCATAGACTCATAGACTTTAAGGTCAGAAGGGACCATTATGATCATCTGGTCTGACCCCCTGCATGCTGCAGGCCACAAAACCGTCCCTACCCTTCCCTTGACTCTGCTGATGAAGTTCCCAAATCCTGTGTTTTAGTGACTTCAATTGGCAGAGAACCCTCCTGCTAGCGATCCCTGCCCCATGCTGCGGAGGAAGGCGAAAAACCTCCAGGGCCTCAGCCAATCTACCCTGGAGGAAAATTCCTTCCTGACCCCAAATATGGCGATCAGTAATACCCCGAGCATGTAGGCAAGAGTCTCCGGCCTGACCCTTGCTAGCCATTATACTATTTACCTACTATTGCTCGGTATTCCTCAGCTAATATGTTTTATCATTAAACCATTCCCTCCATAAACTTATCTAACTTAATCTTAAAACCAGACAGGTCCCTCGCCCCCACCGTTTCCCTCGGAAGGCCGTTCCAATATTTCACCCCTCTGACGGTCAGAAACCTTCGTCTAATTTCAAGCCTGAACTTCCCCACGGCCAGTTTATATCCATTCGTTCTTGTGTCCACATTAGTACTAAGCTGGAATAATTCCTCTTCCTCCCTTGTATTTATCCCTTTGATATATTTAAAGAGAGCAATCATATCCCCCCTCAGCCTTCGTTTTGTCAGACTAAACAACCCGAGCTCCTCCAGTCTCCTTTCATACGACAGGTTTTCCATTCCTCTGATCATCCTAGTGGCCCTTCTCTGCACCCGTTCCAATTTGAGTTCATCTTTTTTAAACATGGGAGACCAGAACTGCACACAGTACTCCAAATGAGGTCCACCAGCGCCTTATACAACGGAAGCAGCACCTCCTTATCCCTACTAGATATGCCTCGCCTAATGCATCCCAAGACCGCATTGGCTTTTTTCACCGCCACGTCACATTGTCGACTCATAGTCATCCTCCGGTCTACAAGAACCCCTAGGTCCTTCTCCTCTTCCGTTACTTCTAACCAATGCGTCCCCAGCTTGTAACTAAAATTGTTGTTAGTCATCCCTAAATGCATCACCTTACACTTTTCACTATTAAATTTCATCCTATTTCTGATACTCCAATTCACAAGCTCATTCAAGTCTCCCTGCAGAATATCCCTATCCTCCTCCGAATTGGCAACGCCTCCCACCTTCGTATCGTCCGCAAACTTTATCAGTCCACTCCTGCAATCGGTTCCGAGGTCAGTTATAAATAGATTAAATAAAATGGGTCCCAAAACCGAACCCTGAGGAACTCCACTGGTAACCTCCCTCCAACCTGACAGTTCACCCTTCAATACCACCCGCTGCATTCTCCCCATTAACCAATTCCTTATCCACCTCTGGATTTTCATATCGATCCCCATCTTTTCCAGTTTAATCAATAATTCCTCATGGGGTACAGTATCAAACGCTTTACTGAAATCCAGGTATATTAGGTCCACCGCATTTCCCTTATCTAATAAGTCCGTTACTTTCTCGAAGAAGGAGATCAGATTCGTTTGGCACGATCTGCCCTTCGTAAAACCATGTTGTAATTTATTGCACTTGCCATTAACCTCAAGGTCCTCAACTACTTTCCCTTTCAGAATTTTCTCCAGCACCTTGCACACTACAGATGTTAAACTAACAGGCCTGTAGTTACCCGGATCACTTTTTTTCCCTTTCTTGAAAATAGGAACCACATTAGCTATTCTCCAGTCTAACGGAACCACCCCCGAGTTTACAGATTCATTAAATATTATCGCTAATGGGCCTGCTATTTCCCGCGCCAATTCCTTCAATATTCTCGGATGAAGATCGTCCGGTCCTCCCGACTTAGCACCATTAAGGCATTCGAGTTTTGTTTCTACCTCGGATACGGTAATCCCCCATTCTGTTTGCCCCTCTGTCACGGTGCTAGTATCCCTAATACCTTCATTGGCCTCATTAAACACCGATGCAAAATATTCATTGAGATATTGCGCCATGCCTAGATTATCTTTAATCTCCTCTCCGGCTATAGTCTTCAGCGGTCCTACTTCTTCCTTCCCCCCTCTATCTATCCCCATACACCCCATCTATCTATCTATCCCCATATACCACATTTATCTATCTATCTACATACTCCCCCTCTATCTATCTATCCCCATACACCCCATCTATCTATCTATCCCCATATACCACATTTATCTATCTATCTACATACTCCCCCTCTATCTATCTATCCCCATACACCCCATCTATCTATCTACACACTCCCCCTCTATCTATCTATGTATCTATCCGCATACACCCCATCTATCTATCTATCTACATACTCCCCCTCTATCTATCTATCTATCTATCTACATACTCCCCCTCTATCTATCTATCTATCTATCTATCTAGAGGGGGAGTATGTAGATTGATAGATAGATGGGGTGTATGCGGATAGATACATAGATAGATAGAGGGGGAGTGTGTAGATAGATAGATGGGGTGTATGGGGATAGATAGATAGATAGAGGGGGATGATGTAGCTAGATATGTGTATGGGGATAGATAAATAGATAGAGGGGGTGTATGGGGATAGATAGATGTGGTGTATGGAGATAGATAGATGTGGGGGTGTATGGGGGTAGATAGATAGATGTGGTGTATGTGGAGAGAGAAAGAGGGAGAGAGAGAACCCCATTGGCTTTAAGCCCTTTTACATTTTATGGGACTTTTCTATAATCTCAGCTCCTTGAACTTTTTCGTGGTCCAAAGCAAACAACAACCGTGGAACCCATGTACACACAGAATGGTCGTGTAGGAAGTAGCCCAGGGAAGCCAAATCAGATTCAGCTGTGTCATTGACTACAAGCCGGCCAGTGTGTTGCAGTTGGATTTTCCCCGCTGACCCAGTGGCAGGCCACTCCGCTTCTATTAGGGCCCTGGGATGGGACGTAGGTGAGTGGGAGGGCCTGGGTTCCCCTACCCCCGGCAACCCAACGTCAGGAGTGGTAGCCTCCCCACCTGGTTGTCAGGAGGCCTGCATTGGTCTGGCTCCCACCTGAATCCGGATGCCAGACAGTTGTGCTGACTCTCCCACCAGAGAGGTAACCTCCCCTAGACTGCCACAGCTCTGCCGGACTGTAGGTCAGAGCCCCCCTACTTGCTTGCTGCCCCACCCTGATCAGTGGCCAGGCAAATGGACCTTCTGTTGCTCTGCCTGCCTGTCTGTAGGCCACAGCCCGTTCTCGATTGCCGCCCCGCCCTGATTGAGGGCCCTGGGCAAACAGACTCTCTACCATTACTTGGCCTGACTGCAGGCTAGAACCATTAACACTGAGCTACTTTTCCCCTGAACCAAGGTACCCGGAAGTATCATAGCAAAGGGCGTGGTCTCCCGCCCGGACGGACGGGGAGGGAGCCGTGAACCCCTTACAGTCTCTCTTTCTACTCATTCATACTTTTTCTCTAAATATGTCAAAACACAGGCACACAACCTTCCCCCGGCCAAACACAGAAAAATAATACAAAATAAATTTTCAAAATGGCTGACGGCACCAAAAACATACACGACTGGAAATGGGGATGGAGGGCGGGACGTAAATGCTACACAGTGCATGGAAACCTATCAAAAAGTACATGGTGATGAAAGCTATCGAGCAGTTAACTACTCACATGGCTGCGCAGAGCAGGCGGCCAATGGGGAAGAAGCCATGGTCTGGCACGAAGCTCCCAGGGAAGGGAGGCTGGCTTTTCCCAGAGCTAGGGCAGCTGGGCAGCTTCAATGACCGGGCTCTCCTTAGTGCACATTGTTCTTATCCTATGAAAGCATGTCCATAGGCTGCTGTGGGCTGGCGGGTGGTTCTTGAATGCCTCCAGGATGAAGATGGTCTGAGAAGCCAGGCTTTGGACCGAGGAGTTGCTGTCCTGCTGCAAGCCTTTGAGGTCTAAGATTGAAAGGAAGGAAATGGAGGTCAGAGCCACAGCGCTCTGGAGAGCCCCAGCAAACCAAGCCAGCGCTGTACCTCTCGGCCTGTGACAAGGAGGCAGCAGGCTGGGAGGCGGGAGGCAGGGGACTAGCAGGAACAACCAGCAACCTTCACTAAACATCCCTGCTGCCCTCCACAAATGAGGGAGCCTCCAGACACAGGCAAGAAGTCCCAATGAACCCCATTTACTCACTATTTCTAGGACTGCCCCATCCCTGCAGTATCTGAGCACCTCATCCCTGGCTGTATTTACCCTCCGCCTTCCCCCCAATGCACAGATGGGCACTTAGGTCCAGAGAGGGGGAGAGTCATAAAGGGGGCTTGGACATTGTTAGGCTATGCCTAACTTTAGGTGCCCTGCTGCCATCCAGGAAATACCGAGGAGGGAGCTCAGCCATTCTCTAGCTCTGGTTGGGAGGCCCAGCTGTGAACCTGCTCTGGGATTGAGAAGCCTGAGCTATATCACTCCCGCCCCCCGCCATTCGCCAACAGATGTGGAGATTCTGCTCTGCCCTGCGCTGCCCAGGGGTCCGGGCACGCAGCAAGGAGGTAGGTGACCGGATGTCACCTCTGCCTCATTTGGAGCAGTGGCTTCACCCCAGGCACCCCACGTGGAGGTGACTGCTCCAAACACTGGGCTAGTGAGTGCAAGAGGGGAGGCAGCACCCCACCTCGGCTGTGTTTGGGGGGGGGCAATCATCTCTGAAGGCCAGCCAGCTCAGGCCCAGTTTGGGGATCTGCCAGGCCGCAGCTCTGAGGTCAGGGCTAAGTGCCTGGCACATGCCAACCAGCAGACACGACAGGGTGAGGGGGCAGCTGATCAGGGGTTTGGGGATCTACATTTTGCATCCCTTTGTGGCTCTCGCCCGAGATCATGTTGCTGGCGTCGGAGATTGAACCCAGCCCACGGCTCTGGGCCGTTCATCCCCCTAGCGCTCAGTGCTCAAAGCAGGTACCACCCACCGTTGCAGATGGCATCCAGCTTGTCCTGGCTCCTCTGGTCCAGCTGCCGGGCAGCGAGCCCTACACATACAAACAGCTCGTCACATCCCCGCATCCCCAGCGAGGGTGTCAAATGTCACCCTCCAAGCAACCCCTCGCTTCCCCCGCCCCTCACTGGCCAGGATGGTGCTCCCGAGTCCCCAGGGCAAAGGGTGAGTCCCCAGGGATGGTTACAGGGCTGGTTGCCAAAGGAGAGCACAGCACCTTGAGGGTTCACTACCAAGAGCCCATGGTGGGGTATGCGGGGGGGAATGGGGACTGCATGGGGAGCAATGGGGTTAGAGGGGGCCCATCAGCCGATCAGGGCAGTTTGGGGTGAGCTTGCTCCTGCGGACTTCTGACACCCTTGATCCTGCATTGGACAATCAGGAGCCCAAGGGTTACTTATCGCTGCTGGCAGGGACTGAGGAGAGCCTGGGACCAGATCCAGCCCCCCTGTTAAAGGGACCCCTGCTCTGTGGTTACCTATGAACCTGATGGCCGCTTGTCTAAGTGGAGTCTGTGGGTTCTCCAGAAAGGCCATGGTCTGGCACAGAAAGTTGTTGGCTCTCCCCTTGTAGCGCGTCAGCTAGGACCAGAACAAGGGAGCACAAGGTTATTAAAGGCCTTTCCGTCCCGCAGGCCGGGTTCCAGGTGTGTGGAGCGCATGTCCTGTTTTCACCCCTCTTTCCTGTGCCGGGGGGATCACGCAGAGGGACTACACCCAGGGCCAGGAGTGGTCCCAGGGCTGGGGCTCAGTGTGGGCACAGAGCTGGGCAATGGGGGGTGCCCTATCCACCGATTCCCCCGCTCCTACCACGAGGGCTGCGCAGTGAATGACCTGAGGGCTCCCTCACCAGGCAGTCACAGCTTTGCCAGGTATCCTTGCGCTGGATGAAGCCACCAAGCTGGTGCCACTTCAGGAATTCTGCCGCACTGCTGAGGGTGTCCCAACACACCTGCAAAACAAGTGGGGCCAGGGCGAGCCGGCCACGGTTACGGGAGCTGGAAGCCACTAGCCTCGTTACCCGGAGGCGGGGAGACCGTGCATGCTGAACGCTTCCCGGCCCCAGGTTGCTTGCGGAAGGGCGGTGGTGTGGCTAAGGCAATAGCTGGAGACCTGACTCAATTCCCAGCTCTCCCTGCAGGAACTCAGGCAAGTTGCTTAGGCCCAGGGCTGCAAAGGGATTTAGGTGCCTAATGCCTATGGGTGATCAATACTTTTGAGGCGCTAGGCCTCATGCTGTGCCTCAGTTCCCCACCTCATGGTGGGTAGGAGGGTGAATTCATTAGTGCTGGTGGCATTTGGCTCCCAAGTGATGGTGGCCATGAGCACTAGCATGTGCAGAGACACCTGGGGCGGGGGGAGGGGGGCGGCTTGGGCATCTCATGTCTCGTACGGGCTGTACGGGCCGCTTGGCCAAGGGCACACTGGGTCCTGCGCACCATCTGGAGACTGGGTAGCCCTGCTCCTGGTAGGGGCCATGGCCAGGGTTGTGCTCTTCCCACCAGCACAGCCAGGGAATGTGCGGAGGCCAGTGGCTGTAGGAGTGGTGAGGCGACCCCTCCCCCCACCCAATCTCTCAGCCTGGCTGCAGGGGGGGAGTGTTGGGCTCAGAGGATGCAGGGAAGACTCAGCAGTTGGGTGGGGCGCCATGGTCATGGCGCTACTGCACTCAACGTTCAAGTGATTTTGAACGCCTGACTGTCACAGCACTGAGCACCTGCCCTCTGTCAGCGAGACCCTTTAAAGAGGGGGTGTCACATGCTGCCCCCTCAAAACAAATTACTGGTCACTCTGTAATGGTATCCGCTGCAGGCTCCAGCTCGTGGCCTCACCTGGGACACGTTGGGACGCTCATCATGCACGAGGAGGAGCAGCGGGACCAGGCTCTGGAGCACATGCGCCTTCATCCGCCACCTGTCGAGCCCCCTTACAAGCTCCAGCAGGTGTTTAAAGAGGGTGATGGAGAGCACCCGGAGCCTGCTGGACACCTGCAAGAGACGACGTGGGGAGGAGACGCTGTGACAGTCATTCTCACCCAGCGGGGCGAGCGCTCACTGTGCCAGAGATGTCTGCCCTGCAGGGGGTATTGGTAACTCACCCCCAGCCATACAGCCACAGCTGGGGCCAGAGTCTCATGGGCATAGCGCCATTGACGGCAATAGAGATGCAGATTTTCACCAGTTGAGGGGCTGGCCTGGTAACTTCTTGGCCAGGGAGAGCAGTAAGGTGGGGTGAGACTGCCCCTGGACTCTCACAGCCAGCTCTGGGCACACTGACATCAGCACACACCTGTGTCAGCCAAGGGGGAATGCTCAGGGCAGAGCAGCGCCAGGACAGGGGCGGCAGAGAGGGAGTGATGAGGAAAGATTCAAAGAGCGAAGGAGGGGGTGTCGTTTGTCCTCCCGCTTTGCGGGCCCAGCTCACACTGCTGTTGACCCACAGCGGCCCTCTAGCCAGGCCAAGGGGGCCAAGCGTGGGGGGCAAATTCCTACACTGGTGTTTGTTCAAGCCACGCACAGGGACCTGGGGTGGATTTAACCCAGGGCCAAGGAGTGGTAAATGTGCAGGAGTTCCCAGATAGGGGGCCTTGGAAGCCATGACTGGAAGCCACCCAGCCTCCAGGGGCTCGGAGTGGGCTGAGGGTTGCCCCACTCCTGTGCATGGGTTTCTTGTTAAATCAGAGCCAGGCCCGCTTGGTCACATGGTGCTGCTGGGCCCCCGCCCTGCATGGCTGCTGGCAGAGCTGAACCAGTCCAGTGACCAGGGAGGCTGGGCGAGCTGTGCCAAGCAGGGAGAACCAGGAGCAATAGCTGGATGCTGTAGGGAGGGGCCACTGCTTTCTGGGAGGTGAGGCTGAGGGGGCAGCCTGGGGACGGGGTGACTTGAGCTGTTCTGGGAGTGGCTGAACCTTTAAACGGTGACCCCAATCAGCAGTTACATGTCACCTCCGGGCACCAGGTTCTAGACAAGGCAGTTCTCTGCGTGACATCTGTTGTAAAAGTGTTCATAAGTTCACCTCACCTCAGTCCCTGGAAAAATCATGGAGCAGGTCCTCAAGGAATCAATTATGAAACACTTAGAGGAGAGGAAAGTGATCAGGAACAGTCAGCATGGATTCACCAAGGGGAAGTCGTGCCTGACTAACCTAATTGCCTTCTATGAGGAGATAACTGGCTCTGTGGATGAGGGGAAAGCAGTGGATGTGTTATTCCTGACTTTAGCAAAGCTTTTGATACGGTCTCCCACAGTATTCTTGCCGCCAAGTTAAAGAAGTATGGGCTGGATGAATGGACTGTAAGGTGGATAGAAAGCTGGCTAGATCGTCAGGCTCAAGGGATAGTGATCAATGGCTCCATGTCTAGTTGGCAGCCGGTTTCAAGCGGAGTGCCCTAAGGGTTGGTCCTGGGGCCAGTTTTGTTTAATATCTTTATTAATGATCTGGAGGATGGTGTGGACTGCACTCTCAGCAAGTTTGCAGATGACACTAAACTGGGAGGCGTGGTAGATACGCTGGAGGGTAGGGATCAGATACAGAGGGACCTAGACAGATTGGAGGATTGGGCCAAAAGAAACCTGATGAGGTTCAACAAGGACAAGTGCAGAGTCCTGCACTTAGGATGGAAGAATCCTATGCACTGCTACAGACTAGGGACCGAATGGCTAGGTAGCAGTTCTGCAGAAAAGGACCTAGGGGTCACAGTGGACGAGAAGCTGGATATGAGTCAACAGTGTGCTCTTGTTGCCAAGAAGGCTAATGGCATTTTGGGTTGTATAAGTAGGGGCATTGCCAGCAGATCGAGGGATGTGATCATTCCCCTTTATGCGACATTGGTGAGGCCTCATCTGGAGTACTGTGTCCAGTTTTGGGCCCCACACTACAAGAAGGATGTGGAAATATTGGAAAGAGTCCAGCGGAGGGCAACAAAAATGATTAGGGGTCTGGAGCACATGACTTATGAGGAGAGGCTGAGGGAACTGGGATTGTTTATTCTCCAGAAGAGAAGAATGAGGGGGGGGGATTTGATAGCTGCTTTCAACTACCTGAAGGGGGGTTCCAAAGAGGATGGAGCTCGGCTGTTCTCAGTGGTGGCAGTTGACAGAACAAGGAGCAATGGTCTCAAATTGCAGTGGAGGAGGTCTAGGTTGGATATTAGGAAACACTATTTCACTAGGAGGGTGGTGAAGCACTGGAATGCTTTACCTAGGGATGTGGTGGAATCTCCTTCCTTGGAGGTTTTTAAGGCCCGGGTTGACAAAGCCCTGGCTGGGATGATTTAGTTGGGAATTGGTCCTGCTTTGAGCAGAGGGTTGGACTAGATGACCTCCTGAGGTCCCTTCCAATCCTGATATTCTATGATTCTATGATTCTTTTAGCCTGTTTATCTGATTTGGCTGCGCTCTTCCTGTCTGGCCACTTCGTAGTAGGTTCTTGGAACAGTAGTTCTGAGTTGTCTTTCCATGAGGAGTTGTGCTAGACTAGATGCAGGAGCTGCTGTTGGTGTTGATCTGTAATTCAGAGGAGCAAGGAATGGATCTTCCTGCTGTCAGATGTTTTTGGCTGTCTGCGCAGCTCTCTCAGCCTCTCCATTCGCTTGTGAGTAATTTGGGCTGCCAGTGATATGAGCAAAATCATATTTCATTCAGACTGACTTAAATTCTGCTGCAGTGAATTGTGGGACATTGTCCATCACTAGTTGTTCTGGATACAGAAATGAGCAAACGTACACTTCAGTTTCTCAATAACACTGCAACATGTTATGTCTTTCAAGTACATTATTTCTATATAGCTGGAAAAGTAGTCCACAATGACCTGGCAATGATGTCCTCTGAATTCACAAAAATCTGCAGCTAGTCTTTCCCAGTTCTCTCTCTTGTAGAGGTGGTTGTTCACTGGTTCAGCATTGCCTCTTAAGTTGATTTGGACTAGATCACCTTTCAAAAGCCCAATAGCATCAGATCCTCAAGTTCTTCCATCTTTCTCACTAGGCCCATCATGGCTGCTACACTGCAGCTGAGAAGGTTGTTGGTCTTTGATCTCATACACACGGAACGCAAAGCTTTTGTCTTTGTAAATTGGTTCGGTGCCCATGCAGTTCAAAATCCCTTGAGGGAGGGTCAGAGCTGTGTGACATCAGCTCTCGAGTCAACTTTAAAGTCAATAGTCTTGCTTTGAATATTCAATGTCACTCTCCAGGCGGGCGCCATGTCATCACAAGTGATAGATCCCAGAATCAATGGGTCTTGATTGTCTGCAATATGAGTCAACTCCCTGACTGCTTCAGTGCAACGAACAGCTGCAAAATGTCCATATTTCAGGCATTTATTACAGCATGAGCCTCTGGCTGGACATGTATCATCCCTTGGGATATGACTTTTCCACACCTTGTGCATGTAGACTGGCATTTGTCCCTCTTAGCCTGCGAATTCTCTCTCCTTACCTCAGGGATTTTATGAGAAAGACTTTTAACACTTAAGTGTCTGTTTGTAGCTTTTAAGCTAGTTGCAGGTTTTTCAATTTGCTTTTGCCTGTTGTTTGACTAATTCTGACTCTTGCTAGCTGTATAGCTGTGGGTAGAGTTAAATCTCTCTTCGGCGGTAGCTACTGTGAAAGGTTTTTAGCAGTGTTGTTATAGCTGTGACAGTCCCAGGATATTAGAGGTAGGTGAGGGAATATCATTTAGACCTCACCTGGCTTGTCTCTATGAAAGGTTTTTATCTTTTAACCCAATAACCAGCCTGTTTCTGAAATTTTCATGTTTTACATTCCCCAAATCACAGTTTTCAGCCAGGGGATGCAGAGGTCTTCTAAAACTTTCAACATTTTCCCCTGGTTCTTGAATTCTTTGCTGAAAACATGCTCTTTAATAAACCACATTTCCCTCGGTTATAAAGTGTGCATCAATCTTAACCACAACCCTTGCATAGTTGTCTTTGTGATGGTCTTCAGTAAAGTCAAAGGAGGTAAAGATATGCTCTGCGTGCTTCTCCATAGCCTAAATTAAAGTCAATACCTGTATATCCCCAGTTCCTTTGTGCAGCTTGTTTGCAATGCAAAATCGTGCCAAACATTGTTTCCAGTCTGTCCATTGTGAAGGGTTATGAAAGGTGACGTTCTCTGGGGAATCAGAGTGGGGCATGTTGATGAGGTCCTGCAAACTTCGTTGCTGTTCCTTCTGTCTGCAACCTGTGTTGCTGTTTTCCTTTGGTTTCTGTTCTTAGTTTACTCCTGACACCATATCATGTTCTGCACCAGATATGTACTGCCTACAGAGCTTGTTTACACACACCAGATGGACAGTGCTTAATTTGTAATGAAAGAGGTGCTGGGGCTCAAGCAATTTTTTTACAATCATAACTGATGCAGCAAGCCCAGAGGTGCCAGGGCTAAGCCCTGGCAAAAGTTGAGCACTGCAGATGGGTTCATCATAAGAACCGTTAATGCTCTGCTGGATACAGCTGAGGTTCATTGAAATAAGGTATTTTACAGAGCATCACCTAGTAGTCGAACAATATCATACAGGGTAACATGCCATTACACAGGTAGCCTGGCTTGTTTGCTAGACTCCATCCCATGTTAATCTTACTAGCCAGCTGCTCCTGCCCCCGGTGTCAGCTCAGAGCAGCCGGGCAGGCTCTGCACAAAACTTATGGGAGCGGTCTGGGGGCATCAGAGCTGCACTGCAGTGGGCATAGGCAGATGTTGAATTGGCACCTCGCTGGTCTTCCCTCCAGTTGTTGAGGCCTATTTGCCTTTCCCTGGTGATGGGCGTTGTGTTCATTAACGCTATTTGGATTTAACACCCCCCCCCATAAAGAACCTGTTCTGTTCCCCCCGGGCCCGAGAGGGGTTTGGTTTAAAGGGCTCGCACCAGGGCGAGATCCTGCAGCTGGGGTCCAGGAGACCCTGGGAACAGCTTGAGCCGGGCCTGTGCCACTACTAAATAAAGAGCGGCAGGGTCCCAGCAAAGTTCGGCAGGGCTGAGGGTAGTATTTAGTGTTGTGAAAGCTGGGGAGGTGGGTGGACGCTCCAGGAGCCCCCACTGGGGGTTACCCCTAGAAGGCAGTAATGGATGGGCCCCTTTCTCCTGCCCACTTGCTGGATCTCACCATCCAGTGGGGGACTGGACATCAGTCTGGTGAACGTGTCGGCGGGGGCTAGTTTGTGGTTATGAAAGGCCTGGGGAGAACTAGGCCCTCCTTTGACGCTGCGCTGCCATGAGAACGAAGGGGAGAGGAAAGGGTGGTAGCTGCAGAACCTACAAATGGAGCCGTTTCCTTATGGAGCTCCCAGGCCAGCTGTGGGATTCCTGGCCAGGGAGAGGAGGGGCAGGATTTTCACCAGGGTACCATCACTTGTCACCCTGGAAGCCAGCAAGAGCATTGCAGCACCCTGTGCTGCAGAGGCCCCCTCACTGCATGCAGACTCAGGAATGCATGTCCTTCCACAAGGGGAGCCTTGTCCCCAGGCTGCCCTGATCTTTGTCAGCAGGCCTGCAGGACACAAGGGTTCCCATCCTTTCTGCCATACGCTCTGAAGGAGAGTGAGGTAGCAGAGGAAGGCGGGAATGGGCTCACATCATTTACAACAATCCTTTTTCTGGCTAGGACCATACACAGGCCCTGCTAGCCCACCCGCCAGCCCCCATTCACAGGTCCGCAGTTTGAACGGTCTCCTATGGGCCACCAGGCCTTACATCATCAATGAAAGGCAGGAGTTTCTCAGCCACTTGCACAGCCGCGCGGCTGGCGCTCTGCCTGTCCATGCTGGCAAGGATGTTTTTCAGCACGGTGATGGCCTCGGCGATGATGTCCCTGTCTACCTCCTGTAGTTGCTCCAGGACCTCTGGCAGCAGACGCTGGAGTTTCCCCACCTGCGTGAAATGAGGAGCTGCTTTACAAAACACCCTCCAGTGACCCACAAGCCATTTCCAAAACAACGTCCACCTCCCCTGCAGATAGAAGCATGGGAACTAAGGGGGTGCTGCAGCACTCCCAGGTTTTACACGGGGCTCTGCTCCTGGCCCCGCTCACAGGGTCCCAGCTGCCAGCCCTGCGCCAACCCCCATCTGTGGCCCCAGCCTCGGTCCCCTTGCTCCATCCACCTCCCCCGCCCCCGGCTCCTGGAGCCATGGCCCTGCTCCTGAGCCCAGCTCTAGGGGTGGCAGGGGGTGTGGGCAGGGGTAAGGTGGGGTGCAGCACCTCCACTATAAAAAGTCTTCCAGCGCCCCTGCCTCCAGGTGACATGTTAGAACCTCAAAGCCTTTGCACAGCCAGCTAGGATCACGGGCAGCAGGCCCGGCTACCTGCAATATAAGCAGCTGCTTCCTTGTACCCCAGATCTCAGGGGATGGTATTTATTAGCGGGTATCATCTGTGGAAAGTTCTCTGCACAACACATTGACCCCAAATAAATCAAGTCTATTATTGTTATAGGGGTTCAAATAGCACCTCGAGGGCCTATCTGCAATCAGGGCTTGTGCTGGGGGATTTCCAGGCACAGTAAGAGACGTCCCCTGCCCTAGAGCTTACAGGCTAGGCACACAAAGGAAGGATTTCTATCCCCATTGTACAGACATGGAACTCAGGCACAGAGAGGCTACGTGACTCGCCCATGGTCACCCAGAGAGTCTGGAAGAGCCAGGAACCGAACCTGGGTTCTCCCGAGTCCCTGTCCTTACAGCCCAGCCTAGAGGAGGGAGCCAATTTTGCACACGAGTTCTAGGGTTGGTCTGTTACTAAAAGCCAGATTCAATCATTTCTGTATTTGGTTTTTGAACCTTTCAAAGACAGCCCCACAAAACATTTTTGGAGAGGGTCCAGAGAAGAGCTTGAGAACATGACCTATGAAGGAAGGCTGAAAGAATTGTGTTTGTTTAGTTTGAAAAAGAGAAGACTGAGAGGGGACATGATAGCAGTTTTCAGGTATCTAAAAGGGTGTCATAAGGAGGAGGGAGAAAACTTGTTCACCTTAGTCTCTAAGGATAGACCAAGAAGCAATGGGCTTAAACTGCAGCAAGGGAGGTTTAGGTTGGACATTAGGAAAAAATTCCTAACTGTCAGGGTGGTTAAACACTGGAATAAATTGCCTAGGGAGGTTGTGGAATCTCCATCTCTGGAGGTATTTAAGAGTAGGTTAGATAACTGTCTATCAGGGATGGTGTAGACAGTATTTGGTCCTGCCATGAGGGCAGGGGACTGGACTCGATGACTTCTCGAGGTCCCTTCCAGTCCTAGAATCTATGAATCTATGAAAATCTCAACCGGCATCAGGGAAAAAATGTGTGAAATACAGGCTAACCGGTTCCGGAAGAAAAAATGAACCACAAGCAAGTGAAAAGCAGGCTGAGGCGCATGGAACGATGGGAATGGTGTATGACAAAGAATTACAGTCACGCCCTCTCCATGTCTGATCGAATCGTAGTCCGGGTTTAATAAACCGGACTGACCCGCTATTCTCAGGGTAAGTAAATTATCATTAGTGAGAGTTGCCTTCAGATTGTCTCCTCTTTACCAGGCTGCCAGATCTGTGTATTTAAGCCCCAAGGGTTTTCTCTGCCTTCACTATACTGTGTGTATCAAACTTGTTATGAGATCTTAGCAGCAAAAGGCCCCTGTAGAGCTCTTCAGAGGAGCAAGTGCTGCGGGACAGAGCTGTGACATCAACAGTTAAAACCTATGAGGCTTTAAAAGGGGATTTGTAGGAAAAAATGGTTCCTAATTGAAGCGAAATGGCTCTGTCTGGGCGTCCCTGATCACTGGTGTCGCCAGCATTCCCTGGGGTCTAGAGTCCACAGCTCTGCTGCTAATCTAGTGCTAGGGTTCTTTGGATCACAGAGACCCCAGACACAATCAGGCCCGGCAGTGCCAGGTACTGCACACACCCAGAGACACACCCCGCAGGAGCCAGGCTTGGAGACTTGCCCAAGGTCACCAAGCAGGTCAGTGACAGAGCCAGGAATAGAAGCCAGGGCTCCTGACTCGAGGCCAGGGCCATGTCCCCATGGAAGGTTTCAATGACCCCAGCCCTGCAGCAGCTCCCTGCGGTTCTGGGTTTATCCCCCAGCCCTCCTCCCCTCTCACCTTCTCTGGGCACAGGGACAGGTTCAGGAGGCCTTTGAGCGCCAGCCAGCGCACCACAGTGTTGGGGTCTCTCAGCTGCCCACTCAACTGGTCCAGGATGGCGTCTTCCTGCTTATTGCCAAGGTCAGGGCACTGGAGGAGCTAACACACCAACAGAGAAACAAGCTAGAGAACGGGGCTGGACCCTCACGACTCATCTCTGCCAAGGGGCCCTTAGCTCCACCTGCCACGGGCACAGCCTGCGCTGTACGCCGGGCACCGCGATTGGTCACCATGTGTGCCCCACTGAAACGCTGCTAGCGCAACGGGCCCTCGAGGCTCCAGCCGAGATCAAGGCCTACCCTGCTCCCTCACTGAGGCTCAGCTGCATGCGGAGCAGGGAGGGAGGGGGCTGCAGCCTTGTGTTCCAAAGGGCCGCCCGGTCTACGGGGGGCAGGTGAATTGGCCGTGGATGGGCCCGGCCTGCGCATGGCATACGGACGTCAGAGGGGGCTTCAGGGCCGAGGTCACACAAGGGACCATTCTATGGAGCTGAGCCTTGGGGAACAAGAGACACCCGACCCTGGGCTTTGCTTCAGCCCCGCAACACCAGCTGGGGCCGGTAACAATGTCCAGAGTCAGTGACTCCACCCCTAGGGCTTTAGGAGCTTTCCCTGCCCCTGGTCACCCACCCACCCCCAGAGCCACCAACTCCTCTCCTGGCCATAGGCATGGGCGGCGAGTTCTATGGGCCCCCGGTGCCTGGGCACCATGGGCCTCAGCCCCGCCTTCTGCCCCCACGTCTCCCGGGCCATTTAAAAGAGCCCGGGGCCCCCACTTACCACCCGCAGTGCAGCGGAGCTGAGCGGCTTCCTGCCTGCTTGCTCCACATGGCTGCCGGCCCCTCCCTGCGGCCCCTGAGTGGGGTGGGTCTGTGTCCCACTGTCACGGAGTGTGGGGGAGTCAGGGCCCCGCACCCCCCACTTCCTGTGATTCACCGTGACTCTCACCAGCCAGTAAAACAGAAGGTTTATTAGATGACAGGAACACAGTCCCAAGCAGGGCTTGTAAGTACAACCAGGACCCCTTCAGCCAGGTCCCTCTGGGGGGCAAGGATCTTAGACCCCAGACTTGGGGTTCCCTGCCTCTTCCCACCCAGCCCAAAACTGAAACCAAAACCCCTCCTGCAGGCTCTCTCCTCCTCCTTCTCTCCCCCTCTCCCTTTGTCCAGTTTCCAGGGCAAAGGTGTCGACTTGCCCCACCCCCCTTCCTGGCTCAGGTTAACAGGCTCAGGTACTGTCCCTCACCTAAAGTCATCCCCTGCTCTCCCATCCCCCATGCAGACAGTCCAGTAAAACTAACCGACATATCCAGGTCAATCCACCCCGCTCCCTACTGCGTCACACCCACCCCAAGCGCCCCTGCAGCCAGTAGGAAGCTGCGCGGGCAGTGCCTGGGGGTAGCAGCACACGGAGGCCCCCAGGCCCGCCCTGCCTAGGAGCCCCAGGTAAGCGCCGCACCCTCCCAACTCCTCCCAGAGCCTGCACCCCCACCCCTTTCCCACACCCCACTCCGGCCCCCAAACTCCCTCCCAGAGCCTGTACCCCCTCCCTCCACACCCCCTCCTGCCCCCAAACTCCTCCCAGAGCCTGCACCCCTCACCC
Organism: Chrysemys picta bellii; assembly: GCF_011386835.1. Classification (NCBI taxonomy): domain Eukaryota; kingdom Metazoa; phylum Chordata; order Testudines; family Emydidae; genus Chrysemys; species Chrysemys picta. The sequence goes on from NW_027053011.1 coordinate 47,134, forward strand.
CTTCCTGCACCCCCACCTTCTGCCCCAGCCTGGAGCCTGCACCCAGCACCCAAACTCCATCCCAGAGCCTGCACCGCAGGCCCCTTCCCCCACCCAAACTCCCTCCCAGGGCCCAACCTCTCACCCCTCCTGCACCCCAATCCCCTACCCCAGCCCAGTGCCTGTACCCCAGACCTCCTCCCCCCGCCCAAACTCCCTCCCAGAGACTTAGACAGGTGGGAGGCAGTTTGGAGGGGCGGGCTCTGCTGGTCACCACCAACATTTCTACAAACCTGCCGCCCCTGGCCATAGGTCAGCCCCATGCCACAGTCACCGCTGGGCTAGGGCTGTTCTCACGACCCTCACCCGCCGGTGAGGCTCACCTGAATGAAGAACGCCATGGCCGGGATGTACCGCCTATCATCCCTGCAGTTGAGGATGGCCATCAGCTCCTGGAAAATCCAGCAACGCTCCTGGAAACTGACCGAAACCATGGCCCTGGCATGGGAAACACAAACACCACATCATTGAGGTGGGCAAGGACTGGTTCTCCATTTACAAATCTAACCAGACCAGTGCCACAGGACAGGGGATCCCGGGTGACTAGTCACGTGCAGCTGGCATGGACAAGTTCCTGCTGGCTTAAAATGCCCAGCAGCCTAACTGCTAGAGACCCAGACCCTTAATCACTCTACAGGGAGCCCTTCCACGAGGCCAAGCTCCGAGCACGCAGCGCTGGGCTGTGTGACCAAGTGGGACCGTTCTTAATGTCTCCTCTGAATACTGTGTGTGTGCCTCAGTTTCCCCTATGCATTTCTTAAGTCTCCAGTGTGCATAAATGGCTGACAATCTGTCTCCTAGCAACAAATGGCCAGGGCCCTTCCCCCCTTGCAAGGGGATAGCTAAAGGTGAACAAAGATCAGGTGACCTCCTGGCCCAGGAAAGAGACAAAGGCCAGAAAGGAGGGGCTGGAGGGGGGTTTCAGCTGGGAGCTGGCTGGGGACGGGAAGTGAGTGCGGACGGAGTTGTCTGCCTCGCTGGGCCCCAGAATGGACCCGGCTGAGGGGTCCCGTTTGCTGTAACCTACAAGCTCTGTTTTAGACTGTGTTCCTGTCATCTAATAAACCTCTGTTTTACTGGCTGGCTAAGAGTCACGTCTGACTGCGAAGTGGGGGTGCGTGCAGGATCCTCTGGCTTCCTCAGGACCCCACTTGGGGGGACTCGCTGTGGGAAGCGCACGGAGGGGCATATGCTGAATGCTCCAAGGAGAGACCCAGGAAGGTGAAGCCGTGTGAGCTTCTTGCCCTGAAGACAGTCTGCTCCAAGGGAGAGGAGGCTCCCCAAAGTCCTGACTGGCTTTGTGGGGAGCAGTTCCAGAGCATTGCCCAGGGACTCCGTGATAGGCTGCAAGAGAACTGCAGACAAAGAAGGGCGTCGGTGGGCTCGGTGGCCTTTCTCATGTGCCCAGATATTGGGTGATGAGAGACAGAAGGTGGGTTAGGGAATATCTTAGATTGGTCTAAGACAAGTGTTAGAGCTTTCTGTGTTAGCGTCTCTCTCTCACACACAGATGCTGGGCCAGCCAAAGATATTCCCTCCCCCACCTTGTCTCTCTCACGTGCTGGGCCTGACAGGGCTACACCAACGCTGCAGACAGACATGACGGAGGCTGTCTTTGCCCAGCCACGCCTGCCAGAGCCACGCAGGAAGCGGTTTACGCCAGGCAGCGCAGGGTGGAGAAGTAGCCGACTGACCCCTCGGCCAACGGCACAGAGGCTGTGGCCTCTTCCACGCAGGCGATTGGGAGCCGCGTCTCACCCAGCGGGGAAGGCGATGTGGCCGTGTCCTGGGCCCAGGGACGGGAGATGCTACTGCGGTCAGTTCTGGGCAGCAGCCCCAGGGACAAGACACTCACCGGGCAAGCACCAAGACGCCTTTGTGGTGCATGTCGGCGTTCACGAGCATGCCCCAGCCACCCTGCTTGTGGATGAACGTGGTCTGGTCCCTGTAGCCAGCACATTGGAGCAAGGCTTGCATGGCATCCACCGCACACCTGCATGCAGAGCGAGCCTCTTGTTACTGAGCGAGCCCAGGCCAGGCCCTGCCGCGTGCCTGCGGGCGACGGTTCAGAACCGAGGTGGGGTGTCGGGCTGGTGGTACCTGACAGGGCTGAGGGGTGCGGGCGTGTCCTCCTGGTTATGCATGGACAGCTCCACTATGTATGTGATCTGGAATAGCAGGGCGATGGAGAGCTGAGGGAAGAGCTCCTTCACCTGCTGCCTGCAGTTCTGCTCCTTGAAGATCTCGTACAGGGCTCTGGTGGCCTGCAGCCAAGAACAGGAGACAGATGTCACTGCAGGGCCTTCGCCCTTCCCACGCTCCCCCGAGGCACCTAGAGAGGAGGGGTGGGCTGGGGGCTAAGGCCTGGGATGCTGGATTCAATTCCTAGCCTGTGTGACCTTGGCTAGAACCACAGAAGGGACTTCGGCTCAGCGTTGCCATGCCTAGCTTCATGTGCCCTGCTGCCCAGTGGACTCACAGCCCTGAGTTAAGTGCCCAGGCTCCATATACGCTCCAGAGGGAGAGTCAGTTGGGCCAATTGTTAAAGAGGGTAAACGGGATGGCCTGGGTAATTTCAGGCCTGTCAGCCTGACATCGATCCCAGGCAAGATAATGGAGCGGCTGGTACAAGATTAAATTAATAAAGAATTAAAGAAGATAATTTAATTAATGCAAATCAACATGGGTGTATGGAAAATATTTCCAGCCAAGATAATTGCGATCTGTTTTTCGATGAGATTACAAGTTTGGTAGAGAAAGGAAATAGCATTGGCATAATGTATGTAGACTTCTGTAAGGCGCTTGAGTTGGCGCCGCACTCCAGTTTGATCGGAATCCTAGAAGGATACAAAAGTAACGTGGCACACATGAATTGGTTATAAACTGGCTGACAGGTCTCAAAATGTAATTGTAAACTGGGAATCAGCATTGCACTGGTGTGTTTCCAGTGTGGTCCCCGCAGGGATCGGGTCTTGGCCCTACGCGATTTAACATTTTTATCAATGACCTGGAAGAAAACATAAAATCATCACTGATAAAATTTGCAGCTGACACAAGAATTGGGTGAGTGGTAAATAATGAAGAGGACAAGTCACTGATACAGAGCGATCTGAATCGCTTGGTAAACTGGGGGGCAATCAAACAGTATGTGTTTTACTATGGCTCATTGTAAATGAATACATCTAGGAACAGGACGGGGGATTCTCTCCTGGGAAGCAGAGACTCTGAAAAGGACCTGGGAGTCCTGGTGGATAATCAGCTGAACAGGAGCTCCCAGTGTGGCGCTGTGGCCAAAAGAGCTCATGTGATCCTGGGATAAATAAACAGAAGAATCTCGAGTGGGAGTATCTGGCACTGGTGTGACCCACTGCTGGGATCCTGGGTCCTGTTCCAGTGCCCACAATGCAAGAAGAATGTTGATAAATTGCAGAGGGTTCAGAGAAGAGTCGTGAGAATGATTAAAGGATTAGAAACCATGTCTTATAGTGATAGGGTGACCAGACAGCAAGTGTGAAAAATCAGGACGGGGGTTGGGGGGTAATAGGAGCCTATATAAGAAAAAGACCCTAAAATCAGGACTGTCCCTATAAAATCTGGTCACCCTACACAGTGAGAGACTCAAGAAGCTCGATCTATTCAGCTTAACAAAGAGAAGGTTGAGGGATGACTTGATTACTGTCTATAGGTATTTCCCTGGGGAACAAATATTTAGTAATTGGCTTTTCAGTCTAGCAGAGAAAGGTCTAACATGATCCAGTGGCTGGAAGTTGAAGGTAGACATTCAGATTGGAAATAAGGCATACACGTCACAGTGAGAGTAATTAATCATTGGAACAATTTACCCAGGGTGGTGATAGATTCTCCATCACTGACCATTTTTGAATCACAATGGGATGTTTTTCTTCAAAGACCTGCTCTAGGAATGATCTGGGGGCAGTTCTCTGGCCTGTGTCATGCAGGGGATCTGACTAGATGATCACAGAGGTCCCTTCTGGCCTTGAAATCTATGAAGCTAAGAGTGGGGAGCTGCCTAAACCAGCCAATAGGAAATGCTGAGGAGAGGGGTGTGGCCTAAGCCCCACCCCCAAAGGGAATTCGGTATCTATCTCTACTTGGGAACACTTAAATAGTCATTGGAGCAGAGTTTAGACCCCGGGTCTCCCAGTTGGGTGCCCTAACCACTCGGCTAGAGACAGTGGTGTAGTCCAAAATCGGAAGGTACTGGAATGCCACTAAAATATTGATTTTCATAAACATGAATTATACAAATTCACATTTTATTTGTCTACTGAATTTCTGGTACAGTAATACTTGGCTAAACCAGGCATGGCTGGAGACAGGCTGGCTGTCCAAAATAACAAGGTATTGGATTTTCTTTTTTTTAATTGTGTACACAGGGGTCGGCAACATTTGGCACGCGGCTCGCCAGGGTAAGCACCCTGGCAGGCCAGGCAAGTTTATTTACCTGCTGACGCAGCAGGTTCGGCCGATTGCGGCCCCCACTCGCTGCGGTTCGCCATCCCGGGCCAATGGGGGCGGCGAGAAACCGCGGCCAGCACATCCCTCGCCCGCGCCGTGTCAGCAGGTAAATAAACTGGCCTGGCCCGCCAGGGTGCTTACCCTGGCGAGCCGCGTGCCAAACGTTGCCGACCCCTGGTATACACGCGCGCACACACACACACACACACACACACACACACACACCTATAGTAGCTATTCAATTCATTTTAACTGTTGAAATCATTATGCTGAAATGCCATTAATGTGTACACAACACACTATGTAAAAGATCTAAATCTAGACAGTACAGTGAGAAAAACCCAATGAATGCGTAGCACGTTTTCTTTTTACTTTAGCCTATAGGCTAATGAAAATACAAAATAAATCATGCTGCTGCACTATAGACATTACTCTATGAGGCGGAAATAATAAAAGTTTATTTTAAATTGAAACTAGCTAGTAGGTTACACAAGTAACACAAAATACATCAAGGCATAACAGGGGCTGAAGTAGCAAAGGCCTGCTGTAATGCATTTATCTAATTTCTACAAGTATTTCCACAAAGTGTCTTTCTCCATCTTGTAATTTATGTGTCTGTGAATCAGAGGGAGAACAAGGATGTGTGAGCCAAGTTCTGGCACAGCTGAGAGGATGCCACATGGAACATGAAGGGCCACGGAGCTTGCTAAACATGAGCAATGACATATGCGGAATAAGCCGCTTGCTACATTTGCCATTCACAATCATAGTCATGTGGCTAAATCCACGCTCACACTCAGCCGTGCTGCATGAAATCACACACGTGGAGCTGAACAGAGGTTTCAGCTGACCAGTATAGTCAAGAAAGTCACGCTAGGCACTGACTATTCCAAATCGGTTGCACAGCTGCCCTACCTCCTTTTCACTTTATCTAAGAATAATGGGTCACTACAAAAAGTAATTTTCCCTCTGCTGATACTCACACCTTCTTCTTGTTCTTTCTTGGTTTCAGGTGACCGGCAGTAAAGCGTATACAGTTTGTCAAAGAATTCCAAGTGATTTACAGCTCTTACTTCACTTAACGTTTCAGCAGCTGCCAAATCCAACCTGTGATTCACACACTACCTCGCTAGAACATTTGGGTACTTCTTCACAATACAGCTCGCTACGCCAGAGTTCTTCCGAAGCATAACACTAGCACCACCACTCGCAAATACTACAAGAGTAATTGTAATCAGAATTCGATTTATTGAGGCATTTCAGCTCACAATCTACAGTGCCTGAAGCCGTCTGACGTGGAAGTGCAATCAGATCAAGAAACATGAAGTGAGGATAATCATCCTTCAAAGTGTCACATTTTAAATAGATTCTAACTGTTGATTCATTGCTCAGAGTAGTTGATTCATCAACAGACATGGCTATCTTTCCGTCACTCTCCGGCATCTGAGCGCACATTCGTCATTTGCAAGGCTTTCGGTGCATTGCAGATGAGATAGGGTCTAGGATGTCTGTAGCACTGAATTGTGAACACAGACCGATACCAATATCTACACCATGCAGTATGTGGAATTCAGTTAAATCGGGACGATCCGAGTAGGGTCTGCCATGTTTAGCAATGTAATATGCCATTCGCTTTACCTGCACAGTTGTGTCAAGTTCTGATTTTGTCATGTTAACCACTTCATCTTCAAAAGTTGAGGTTTCTGCTTCTGTTGAAAGCTGTAAAGCTACCTGCAGTTGAATCTTTGTGTTCCTTTATCTTCATTGGCAGAGATGTTAATCTGGACTCTCAGCTAGGTCCATAAGGAGAAACAGAAAACTACCACCACCCTACTGCTATGGAGAGACCCTGATGAAACTTTGCTACCGTTAAGGCATCCAAGCTTACCATCATGGCAGGACAACCAAGGATAATCCCTCTTCTTCAGCATCCACTAACCAGAATTCATGCCAGCTGGTCTTTGGCTGTTGAAGGGTAATCTTCACAGTTCGTTCTCACTGCAATAGCCACCTCAGTGAACTCCATTACAGGAAGAGCTCTGTTTTTGTGTTTGGGTCTGCAGTCGAAGCACGGCTGCTACTGTCTTCGTCAGCACCTTTAGCCTTCTCAAAGAAGTAGTTAGGAAGAGAAGAATTTCCTAATGCTCTTTTCACTGCATCAGAGGACTGCTGGCTGTAACAGACAGTTGTGCCAGAGATGTGAATCATGTCATTTAGCTTGCCTACTATGTGCGTTCTGGCTCGATTACAATATTGTTGTCTGGTGTTGTTTCACATCTTTATTAATGACCTGGATGTAGATAGAGAGAGCAAACTGGTCAAGTTTGCAGATGACACAAAGCTAGGAGGAGTCACCAATACTTTAGAGGAAAGAGCTAAAATTACGAGGGATCATGGTAAATTGGAGGACCGGGCTATAGACAACAAAATGAAATTCACCAAAGACAAATGTGAGGTGCTACATTTAGAGAAGAAAAATCAAATGCACAGATACAGAATGGGGGATAACCAGCTTGGCCGTGGCACTTCTGAGAAGGATCTGGGAGCTGTGGTTGATCACAACCTCAGCATGAGTCAGCAATGCGATGCTGTTGCAAAAAAAGCAAATGCAATTTTAGGTTGCATTAACAGAGGTATAGCATGCAAGTTATGGGAGGCGATAGTACCGCTCTACTCAGCACTGGTTAGGCCTCAGCTGGAGGACAGTGTCCAGTTTTGGTCACCAATGTCTAGAAAGGATGTGGAGAAACTGTAATGGATCCAGAGGCGAGTAACAAAGATGATCAGAGGGACGGAACACAAGCCATACAAGCAAAGGCTGAAGGAACTGGCTATGTTTAGTTTGGAAAAGAGGAGATTAAGGGGGGACTTGATAACGGTCTTCAGATACTTGGAAGGCTGCCATAAAAAAAAGATGGAGAAAAGTTGTTCTCTCTTTCCACAGAGGGCAGGACAAGAGGCGATGGGGTCAAACTACAGCACAGCAGATGTAGATTAAACCTCAGGAAAAGCTTCCTAACGGTAAGAAGAGTAGGACGATGGGACAGACGCCTAGGGAGCTTGTGGAAACTCCTTCGCTGGAGGTTTTCAGAAGGAGGCTGGAGCCATCTGTCTGGGGTGGGTTAGACACAACAAGTCCTGCCTCGTGGCAGGGGGCTGGACGAGCTGACCCTGCGATCCCTTCTCACCCTGTGGTTCTAGGAGTGCTGCTGAATAGCACCAGGAGAGCGTTTCGGCGTGTTCCGGCTCGACTATAGCACTGGCTAGAGTCACGCTCTCTCTCTTCGGCCCAATGACTATACCCAGTGGGAGACTGAGAGACACCCTCAGGCAGTGATGGGGACACACGGCGCTCCTTCCCTTGCTTCAGGGGCTGATACTTACAGCCAAGGGGGCCTCTCTCTGAGAGACATGATGGTGGTGCAGCGGCTGTTCCCGCAGCATGTTGAGCAGCTCCTTTAGGACCTTTTCTATGCTCTGGCAGTGGGATGCCAGCATCCGCCACATCTCCGCAGCAACGCTGCAAAGGGAGAGAGCCAACGGCACTTGGTCAGAGCCCCGCCAGCCTCCTGCACCACGCCCCCCCCGGCACCGGCACCCTGCTGGGACTCCTTGCACCAGCCAGCTCTTTGTTGCCCTCCCACTGCTGCTGGTGCAGGCTGCCTGGGGACCGGGTCTGAGTGTCAGCCCCAGGGGAGGCTGAGGGATGCCATACAGGGTTTTGCAGGCTGGCCTGTCTCCAGGGCAAGCCAGCCTGCAAAACCCTCCAGGAGAAGCAGCAGCTCTGCAGGGAGAAGGAGATCTCTGGAAGGTTCTGCACTCCCCTGTCCCTGGCAGCGGGACCAGTCCGGGGGACCCGGAGCGCAAGCGACGGCAGCCCCAGCCCCGTACCTGTCACATGACAGCGAGCAGCCCAGCAGGGTTCTGACCACCTCCTCGCTGTACTGGTTGCCCAGCATGAGAAGGGTCCTGAACAGCTCCTTCCGGGACAGCGGCTCGCTGATGGAGTCCAGGTTCTTGTAAATGCTCATCACAGCCTCCGACACCTGGAAGGGAAATGAGGAGATGGGGGCCTCGGCTTCCTCGCACTGCTATTGATCTGGGGTGCCAGGGACCTGCTGCACCTGAAAGCCATCTGCCCTCCCAGATCCTCTTTGCCAGCCCCAGACCTAGAGCACAGGACCAGTTCCCAGCCTATCGATTCATAGACTGCAAGGCCACAAGCGGCCATGGTGATCACCTAGACCAGGGGTCTCAAACTCAAATGACCACAAGGGCCACATGAGGACTAGTACATTGGCCCGAGGGCCGCATTACTGACACCTCCCCCCCGCCGCCCTCTGCCCCACCCCCACTCCACCCCTTCCATGAGGCCCCACCCCTGCCCCGCCTCTTCCCACCCCTTCCCTGCCCCCATTCCAACCCCTTCCCCGAAATCCCCACCCCAACTCCGCCCCCTCCCTGCCCCCAGGGGGGGCAGGAGGGGTGTGGGGTGTGGCAGGGGCTCAGGGCAGGGAGTTGGGGTGTGGGGTGCAGGAAGGGTGAGGGGTACTGCAGGGAGTCAGGGCAGGGGATTGGGGTGCAAGAGGGGTGCAGCAGGGGGCTCAGGGCAGTGGATTGGGGTGCAGGAGGAGTGCAAGGTTCGTCAGGCGGCTCAGGGAAGGGGGTTGGGGTGCAGGAGGGGTGTGGGGTGCGACAGGGGCTCAGGGCAGGGGGTCAGGGTGCGGCGGGGGCTCAGGGCAGTGGGTTGGGGTGCAGGAGGGCTGTGGCAGGGGGTCAGGGTGCAGGATGCGGCAAGGGCCTCAGGGCAGGGCGTTCGGCTGCAGGAGGAGTTCGGGGGGCGGGCTCTGGCCTGCCCTGCCCCGCCCCCGCGCTGCTCCGGGATGTATGTATTGCTGTTGCTTCAGGCACCGCCCCCAGCATCTCCCATTGGCCGGGAATGGGGAAACGCGGGCAATGGGAGCTGCTGGGGGCGGTGCCTGAAGCAACATCAACACACACAGCAATGTGCCCCCTCTTCCCCATGTTCCGGCCGCTTCCCGGCACGGCGCGGGGGCAGGGCAGGCAGGCAGGGAGTCTGCCCTGCCCCAGTGCACGTCGGGCCAGAGCCGCTCTAGGTAAACGCTGCGGGAGGGCAGGAGCGGGGGCTGCGAGGGGCTCGCGGGCTGCAGAAAATTACCTCGCGGGCCGCATGTGGCCCATGCGCCGTGTGTTTGAGACCCCTGACCTAGACTGACCCCCCCTCCCCCCCACATTGCACAAGCCAGAGACCTGCCCCCCAATAACACCTAGAGTCTCCCACGGATGGGCTCCCCCAGCAGGGTGTTCTCACTGCAGCTCTTACCCTCTCCAGCCTTGGGCCGGGGACCATCAGGATCTCATGCAGCATGTGCCTGGCCACCACCGAGTCATGGACGCTGGTGTCTTTCATGCTATCAATAGCAGTGCAGAGGAAGTCCATGCGCTCGGATCCGTTGAAGTACTTCCCAAACATCTGAAACAAACCCGCCAGTGAAACCATTTTTGCTGCCCAGCGTGGTTCCAGTCAGTGGCCGAGCAGCCAGGACTGGCCCAGCCAGGAGTGCAGGCAAACCCCACTCTGCCGGGACAGGGCTGGGTTACTGCACCTGGGCAGCACAGTATCCAGTCAGCAATCAGGAACTGCCGTGCATGGCAGAGGCCAGCCGGGCAGTCCACGGGGGCACAATACTGCACAGCACGGATACACTCTCTAGTTCTCAGCAGGGGCTGGCACTGGTGCACAGATGCAATGATGCCTTTTGTTGCATTAATCTCTGGGGAAGCTCCCACCACGCCTGACAAGGAGCTGGGATCAGGTTTGGATGAGCCCCAGTGCATCTTGGGATGTGGCATGTAGGGAGGCATATTGGGCTGCATTAGTAGAAGCATTGCCAGCAGATTGAGGGAAGTGATTATTCCCCTCTATTCGGCACTGGTGAGTTCACATCCGGAGTATTGCATCCAGTTTTGGGCCCCCCACAAGAGAAAGGATGTGGACAAATCGGAGAGAGTCCAGCAGAGGGCAACGAAAATGATTAGGGGCCTGGGGCACATGACTTATGAGGAGAGACTGAGGGAACTAGGCTTATTTAGTCTGCAGAAGAGAAGAGTGAGGGGGGATTTGACAGCAGCCTTCAACTACCTGCAGGGGGTGGGGGGTTCCAAAGAGGATGGAGCTAGGCTGTTCTCAGTGGTGGCAGATGAGAGAACAAGGAGTAATGGTCTCAAGTTGCAGTGGGGAAGGTCTAGGTTGGATATTAGGAAAAATGATTTCACTAGGAGGGTGGGTGAAGCACTAGAATGGGTTATCTGGGGAGGTGGTGGAATCTCCATCCTTAGAGGTTTTTAAGGCCCGGCTTGACAAAGACCTGGCTGTGATGATTTAGTTGGGGTTGGTCCTGCTTTGAGCAGGGCGTTGGATTAGATGATCTCCTGAGGTCTATGATTCTATGAGGTAGAGTGGGCCATAGGCAGGGCTCTGACCCAGATGAATGGGCTCAGTCACACGCCTGGGTCTGTCCCTTCCCCCGACTCTTAGGGTGCTAATTTCTGACTCCTGATAACTCTGCGCACAACAATCCCGTGAAGCACTGACTGTACTTACCCATGTGATATCGCTGGTGTTGGTGAACAAGGTGTCCCAGGAGCCGTACAGGATTTGCTTGTCCTTGAGGAGCTGCCGATGCTCTTCACTGTTCGCCAGTGTCATAGCTATAAAGGGAAGGGTGTAACAGCTGACCTGTGTACAGTACTATAAAATCCCTCCTGGCCAGAGCCTCCAAAATCCTTTTCCCTGTAAAGGGTTAAGAAGCTCAGGTAACCTGGCTGGCATCTGACCCAAAGGACCAATAAGGGGACAAGATACTTTCAAATCTTGGCGGGGGGAAGGCTTTTGTTTGTGCTCTTTGTTTGGGAGTTCGTTCGCTCTTGGGACTGAGAGGGACCAGACATCAATCCAGGTTCTCCCCATCTTTCTAAACAAGTCTCTCATATTTCAAACTTGTAAGTAAAAAGCCAGGCAAGGCGTCTTAGTTTTACTTTGTTTTCTCAACTTGTAAATGTACCTTTTACTAGAGTGTTTATCTTTATTGCTATGCTTTGAACCTGAGGCTAGAGGGAGGTCCTCTGAGCTCTTTAAGTTTGATTACCCTGTAAAGTTATTTTCCATACTGATTTTACGGAGATGATTTTTACCTTTTTTCTTGAATTAAAAAGGTAATTAATTTCTTTTTAAGAACCTGATTGATTTTTCCTTGTTTTAAGATCCAAGGGGTTTGGATCTTGATCCACCAGGAGTTGGTGGGAGGAAGGAGGGGAATGGTTAATTTCTCCTTGTTTTAAGATCCAAGGGGTTTGGATCTGTATTCACCAGGGAATTGGTGAAGGTCTCTCAAGGCTATCCAGGGAAGGGAATTAGCTTTGGGATGGTGGCAGCGGACCAGACCTAAGCTGGTAGTTAAGCTTAGAAGTTTTCATGCAGGCCCCCACATTTGTACCCTAAAGTTCAGAGTGGGGAAGCAGCCTTGACAGCCACCATCATTGAGGCTGAGCCAGGGAGGGGAAACAGACAGCAGGCAATATAAATCAGATGTTCGGTTAGCAAATGGGAGTTTTGCAAGAAAGTTTAGAGAGGGTGTGTGAGAGACAAGTACATCTAACAACCATACTGTAAACTCAGGCCAATAACCCCCTCCCCAGAAACAAAACTAAACAAACTAACCCCCCTGGAAGAGTAAAAATAAACCAGGCAGAAGGGCAGCAGCAGCATGGGGCTCGCCAGTTGATTGCACTGAATGCAGCATGTATGATTACCAGCCCTATGGGCAGGTAGCATATGTGGGCATTTGGCCCAAGGAGCTACTGGCCCTCGGAGACCAGGAGGCCAGAGGGGCTGAACTGGTGGAGCCAAGGAAGGCAGCGAGGTACATAGAGGAGACTTTTAGGGACACAGTAGAGTGGTCCCACCCCCAGTCTGACAGCCTCTGTGCTGCTGAGGAGGGTGAAAGTTTCGGGGAAGGAGAACATCGAGCTAGAGCAGAGGGAGACGATCCCATAGTTGGGACCCACCTTCCAGATGAAGTCATGATGTCCTCTCAAATTGAGGTAGGAACCCCAGTTACAAAGAAAAGCCTGGTAATAATAATGGGGGATTCAATCAATAGACATATAAGCAGTTTGGTTTGTGATGGCTGGGAGAACCACATGGTAAATTGCCTGCCTGGTGCAAAGGTTGCAGCTCTCACGAGACATCCAGACAGACTTATGTGCCCTGTGGTATGTAATCTAGCGTTTAAATCGGCCTCTGTATGAGATAGCTAATGTGACAGTGAATTTTAAAAAAGTCTCCAGATGTGATCCCTGGTAAGCCTGACTTCAGTACCAGGCAAATTGTTGAAACTATAGGAAAGAACAGAATTATCAGACACGTCGGTGAACACAATTTGTTGGGGCAGAGTCAACATGGCTTTTGTAAAAGGAAATCATGCTTCACCAATCTACTAGAATTCTTTGAAGGGGTCAAAAAGAATGTGGAGAAGGGTGATCCAGTAGATATAGTGTCCTTGGACTCCTTTGACAGGGTCTCTCACCAAAGGCTCTTAACCAAAGGAAGATGTCATGGGATAAGAGGGAAGGTTCTCTCATGGGTCAGTGGTTAAAAGATAGGAAGCAAAGGACAGGAATAAATGGTCAGTTTTCACAGTGCTGAGAGGTAAACAGCAGGGTCCCCCCCAAGGATCTGTGTTGAGACCAGTGTAGTTCAACATAGTCATAAATGATCCAGAAAAAGGGGTAACCAGTGAGGTGGCAAAATTTGCAGATGATACAAAATGACTCAAGATCGTTAAATCCAAAGCAGACTGCAAAGAGCTACAAAGGGATGTCACAAAACTGGGGGACTGGACAACAAAATGGCAGATGAAATTCAATGTTGATAAATGCAAAGTAATGCACATTGGAAATCATAATCCCAACTATATATACAAAATTATGGGGTTTAAATTACCACTCAAGAAAGGTTTCAGAGTAGCAGCCGTGTTAGTCTGTATCCGTAAAAAGAAGAACAGGAGTACTTGTGGCACCTTAGAGACTAACAAATTTATTAGAGCATAAGCTTTTGTGGACTACAGCCCACTTCTTCGGATGCAGAAAGAGATTTTGGAGTCATCGTAAATAGTTCTCTGAAAACATCCACTCAACGTGCAGTGGCAGTTAAAAAAGCAAACAGAATGTTGGGAACCATTAGGAAAGGGATAGATAATAAAACAGAAAAATATCATAATGTCTCTATATAAATCCATGGTGCGCCCACACCTTGAATACTGCGTGCAGTTCTGGTCGCCCCATCTCAAAACAGATATACCAGAACTGTAAAAGGTGCAGAGAAGGGCGACAAAAATGATTAGGGGGATGGAACAGCTTCCATATGAGGAAGGATGAAAAAGACTGGGGGCAAGTCTACACTTCAAACACTGTATCGCCTGTCGGAGAATAACAGAGTTCTCACTCTTTTGGTTGGGTACAGCACACGCCGTAGCTGCACTGGCGCTGTAGCATTTAAGTGAAGATGTTCCTATGCCAACAAGCTCTTAATCCACCTCCCGGAGAGGCGCTAGCTAGGTCAGTGGGAGAGGTGCTCCTGCGACAGGGGTGTGGATTTTTCACACCCCTGAGCAATGTCGTTATAACAATATAGGTCTGTAGTATAGACCTGGGACCATTTAGTTTAGATAAGAGATGACTAACGGGGGATATGATAGAGGTCTATAAAATCATGACTGGTGTGAAGAAAGTGAATAGGAAAGTGTTATTTACCCCTGCACATAACACGAGAACTACGGGTCACTTTATGAAATGAATAGGCAGCAAGTTAAAAACGAACAGAAGAAGGTATCTCTGCACACAATGCACAGGCAACCTGTGGAAATTGTTGCCGTGGGATGTTGTGAAGGCTAAAAGTATAATTGGGTTCAAGATAATCAGGGCATGCAAACCCATACTCTGCATGTCCCTAAACCTCTGACTACCAGAAGCTGGGACTAGATGTCAGGGGATGGATCACTCAAAATTTCCCTCTTCAGTTCATTCCCTCTGAAGCATGAGGTACTGGCCACTATCAGAAGACACAATACTGGGCTAGATGAACCATTGGTCTGAGTCAGTATGTCCATTCTTATGTGAGTTATGAAGAGTAGCATATAGATAGGGGAAGCTAAAGACATCAGGGGAAACACCATGGCTTGCAGGACTAAGGATAATAAGGAGGTTTTTTTAAAAAAGTGATTTAGGAACAAAAGAAATCTTAGCAGTGGTGTAGGCTCATTACTAGATGGAGACTCTTTAAAAGGTTGCAGAAAAGGCAGAAGTGTTCAAGAAATATGTTTTCCATGTTTGGAAACCCCATGTTAGTGTATTTAGGAAGGACAAGGGTCTCCATGGCTCTTACATTTTAGCTGCAGCATGAAGGAGTAGAGGTGGTAAAATGCCTCCATAGACGATCGGCAGATCTCCTGCTCCGGATGGCACAGAGTGACACACGCCACCAGCTGGCCCAGGACTCTGAACTCCTCCGCTTCCTGATGGAGAGAGGGCGCAAAGGGAGTCACTCGCCCCTGCAGGCCTAGCGCAGCGTGTCCCCCTGGCATTGCCCTAGCAATGGGTTAGAACTGGGGGAGGCAGAGCCCAGTGCAGAGAGACTGGGGACAAGGAGAGCAGGAGGAGCCGTGGGGCCCATCACCAGGGGCTGAGGAAAGCTCAGCAGGGACGGGGAAATCTGGTCAGCAAAGTCAGCAAACCTTGCTCCCGAGTGGGGACCCGGGTAACGAATGAACTAACGTCCAGTCTCCATCTCAAGGGCAAGCGCCTAATCCCAGCCCCTTCTCCCACCCCCCACCCTCCATTGACCTCAGGCCCAGGCGCTTGGGGTCACCTTGGACTCCTCTGCTCTGCATCCCGCCTCTCTCACTCCATCCTGGAGTTCCCCAGAGTCCTCCCTTCCTGCGCCATCCCCAGCCTGCCGGCTCTCTCCCACCGGCTCTCTACTGCAGCCTTGTCCTCTCATCTCCCCCTCCTGCCAGACCTTCCCTTGCCCCTCCTGCAGCACCTGCGCTGGCTCCCTGATCTTCCCCACCTCGCACCAAACCCCTTGCCCTCCTCTCCAGGGGTCTGCACAGCCTCCCCACACCCACTCCCCAGTGCTCTGGCTCCTTTGGTCCCTCCCATCCCTTTCGGTGTGTCCCCTCCCACCTCCCTCCTTCTGTTCAGCCTCTGGGGGCACATCATCCAAACGCCCCCCTCCAGCTGCCGAAGGGGAGGCCTTGACACAGGGGGGATGGAGCAGCTGGAGCAGCTAAATGGCCCTGAGCACCCAGAGCAGGGGGCGTTCTTCTGGCAGCCTGGCAGGAGCTGATGCCAAAGCATCCCACAGGCAACTGACAAAGGGGGTGAACAGACACCTGGGTTCAGAGGCTGCTCTCAGGGCCATCCTGTGTAAATGCACTGACCCTGTGGAGCAGACTTTGGTGCTAGGGGAACAGCGGGGAGAGTCCTTGGAGACAGAATTATGGGGCTCGACCCAAAGCCCACTGGAGTCAGAGGACAGACCCATCGACATCAGTGCTCAGTAGATTGGACTCCTACCGAGGATCTTGCTGAGTCACTATTCTAGGCCCGGGTTTTCCCTGCCAGGGAGCGCTGCACCGCGAGGCTGCTCAGTGCAGTTAGGAGGCGGCCAGGGTCACAGGCTGCTCACCTTGCATTCAGGTTGACAAGCCATGAATTTCATCAGGCAGGTGATCCTTTCCACTGCCCTCAGCCGCCCATGCACCTCCTTGGATGCGGTCCAGGGGAGCAGGGCCTGAGAGAAACAAATTGGGACAAATTGCTGAGGAGAAGTACCAAAAAATAGCACAAGCACATAGGGAGAAGATCAGAAAGCTGAAGGCAAAAATGAGTTCTAACTGGCAAGGGACATAAAAGACAATCAGAAGCAGCTCTATAAATGCATTCGGAGCAAGAGAAAGACAAAGGAAAGTGAGGGGCCACTACTCAGCAGGGAAGGAGAGCAAATAATGGATGACACAGACAAAGCCAAGGTGTTTAATGCCTTTTTTGCTTCAGTTTTCACTAAAAAGGTTAATGGCAACTAGATGCTTAACACAATATTAACAACGAGGGGGAAGGAATACAGGCCAGACTCGGGAGAGAACAGGTAAAAGACAATTTAGGACAGTTAGATGAATTCAAGCTGGCAGAGCCACATGATATTCACCCTAGATGGAGCTAGGCAAAGCAATCTCTGAACCGTTAGGAGGGCTGAGGTCCCAGAGGACTGGAGAAGGGCAGACACAGAACCTATCTTCAAAAAGGGGAACGAGGAGGCCTCAAGGAATTATAGACCTGTCAGCCTAACTTTGGTACCCAGAAAGATACTGAACAACTTATTAAACAGTTTGTAAGAACCTAGAGGAGATAATAGGGTGATAAGGAAGAGCACCATGGATTTGTCCAGAACAAACCATGCCAAACAAAGCTAATTTCCTTCTTTGACAGGGTTACTTGCCTAGTGGATGGAAGGAGGCAGTATATGATGATGTATATGAAGTTTAGTAAGGCTTTTGACACAGTTCCACAAGACATTCTCAGAAGCCAACTAAGCCAGTATGATCCAGATGAGATTACTATAAAGTGGGTGCACAACTGATGGAAAGACCATACTCAAAGAGGAGTTATCACTGACTCGCTGGCAAAGTGGAAGGGTGTCTCAAGTGGGGTTCCCCAGGGGTGTGCCTGGGTCCAGTACTAGTCAATATTTTCATTAAGAACTTGGTTAACGGAGAGGAGAGTATGCTTGTAAAGTTTGCAGATGACACCAAACTGGGAAGGGTTGCAAGCACTTTGGAGGACAGATTAGAATTCAAAATGAGCTTGCTAAATTGGAGAGTTGGTCTCAAGTCAACAAGATGAAATTCAGTCAAAACAAATGTGACGTAACGCACTTAGGAAGGAAAAATCAAATGCATAAAAACAAAGTGAGGGATAACTGGCTAGGTGGCAGTACTGCAGAAAAGGATCTGGGGGTTATCATGGGTCTCACACTGAATAGGAATCAACAGTGTGATGCTGTTGTGAAAAAGGGAAATGTCATTCTGAGGTGTATTAGCTTGTAGCACTGTGTCCAGTTCTGGGCACCACGCTTTAAGAAAGATGTGAACAAACTGGGGCCAGTCCAGAGGACAGCGACAAAAGTGCTCAGCGGTTTAGAAAACCTGACCTGTGAAGAAAGGTTGAACAAACTGGGCATTTTCGTCTTGAGAAGACGGAGGGGGCACCTGGTAACAGTCTTCAAATACGTTAAGGGCTGTTATACAGAGGATGGTGACAAATTATTCTCCATGTCCCCTGAAGGTAGGACAAGAAGTAATGGGCTTAATCTGCAGCAAGGGAGATTTAGGTTAAATATTAGGAAAAAGTCTAAGGGTGGCTAAGCACTGGAACAGGTGACCTAGGGAAGTGGTGGACTCCCCATCACGGAGGTTTTAAAAAACAGGCTGGACAAACACTCATCAGGGACGGTCTAGGAATGCTTGGCCCTGCCTCAGTGCAGGGGGTGGAGTAGATGACCTCTTGAGATCCCTTCCAGCCCTGCACTTCTGTGTTCCCTCTTCCCAGGCTCTGGAATCGAGGAGACCGAATCTCTGTCAAGGACATTTCCCTCTTTTTGGAGCACAAACCACCCACAGAATCTACTTCCTGTGGCCCCAGAACTAGAACGTTGGGGGAATCTCGCTCTGGGCTCTGGCCAGGTTGGTGGGGCCCATGGTGAACACAAATGAATGCCAGGGTCAGATGGGGGCTCAGTGGAAAACACGACAGATCCTGCACTCCTCCACCCCCACCCCGTGCAGACGTTTTTCAGATATAGCGGGGGCACTTGGCCCTCCAGCCCAAGAACCTTTGTATAGAACGTACTTTGAGGAGCCAAAGGCACCAGGGGGGGAGGGGAAGAGGAGGGGGAGTGTCCCATGCTTGTGATTAAATGGAGTCTTGGTCCCTGAGCCCCACCCCAGCTACAGGACTAGTCCCCTTCCTGCCCCCACGCCTCCAGACCTCCAAGATCTTCTCCACCACCAGAAGTCTGGGCTCCTGATTCTCACACGCCAAGGCCTTCAGCATCTGATCCATGGCTCTCAGAGTCTGTGTGCAGAGCAGAGGAGACACCAGAGCAAGTGGCGTTACCCAGCCAGGAGATGAACCAAGGCCCTGGCATGTGACACCCCCCAGGCCACGGCAGCACCTGGTATTCCAGCTCACCCACTCACTTGTACCCACAGGGGACCTACTGCAAACTCCTGGCAACAGGACACCACCTGCCTTTGCTGTCCCCAGAAAGGCCACTGCATGGAGTCTAACCCACTGGAAGAGTCAGAAAGGACTGCACATTTGGAGGGGAGATTTCCAGCCAAGCTTCGGTTCCTCTGGCCTGTGTGCGTCTGAAGCAGCCAATCACAGGCCTGTGCCCCCCGCCACGCACTGGGGATGAATGTGCTTGTGAAGGGAGTGTCTGTTCCCCACTAATTGTCGGTGCATGTGAAGGAGAAATGCCTACTACTGCTACCCTATGAGGGAGTTACTCCTTTATCTGCAGTGGTGGGGCCTGTGCTTTGGTGCTGCAGGTCCTGAGCTGAAGTCCTGCCGAGGAGCTGTGATTATTATACTCATGTGCCAGTGCCAGGTTACCCGGGGGACAGGTACACGAGCGACCGGCAGGATTCCCACTTGGTTTCGGGTGGCTCTGCGTGGCCGGTTTGGGGCTTACCTTGGTGTAGAGAGCAGCCTCCTCGCCCTGCATGGTCTCTGCTGGAGGCAGGGAGAAGACGCTGGAGAAGCAGGCTGTGAGCAGGCTGGATCGTTCCAGGTCCTGCAGCGGTGGCTTCACTCTGCTAAGAGAAGAAACACGTGCGGATTGGAGGGCTGAGGCGGGACTGACGCGCTAATGTTGGCGTCAGGCTCCCAGGACATGGAAACACCTGAGGGGGCTCCAACTGGTGGGTGGCAGACGAGAACAGGTCAGGGGGCGGTGGAGGGAGCTGGTGCTGCCTTCTCTCATACCAACAGGCAGGGACTTAGTGCAGTCTGCAGCTGTCTGCTGTGACCCCACCAGGACTCACCAGCTGGGGCAGAGAGCACTGCGCTTCACCGAGAAATGACATCCCACAAACGGCACGGACGGGAGACTAGAGCCTGCTGGCACCAAAGTGCCTCTGAACCAAGTGGCCACAGTGCAAAGGAGCCTGCCAGTCCTGTCCCGCTGGGGGCAAAGAGACTCTTCCACCACAGCTGTCTGCACTGCGGCTGCACAGTCCGGGCCAGCAGAGAGATGCTGCATCAGCCCGCAGCAGGGCAGAATCCAGGCAGGGATCCAAGCCCTGCCCCTTGCCCAGGGCTCTCAGCCTGCTGGACAGGGCACCCAGCTGTGTGCAGGGGGGGAGGAAGGTGGAGACAGCCCAGACAGCATTAACCTCTTCACCCCCACTGCCAGAGCATGGCCCCAGCACATGCAATGAGGTACCAGGTGACTACTTGCCCCCTGCAGGACAGAGCCACGCCCCTCGTGGCAGGTGGCAGCTACGCCCACTGCTGACGCAAATCACCTCCCTCCGCCCCAGCAGAGACAGGATCGTGGCCAATGCCGTCCCCTGCCCCGCTGTCAGGAAGCCAGTGCCCAGTGGGGAGAGCCGCTCCAGCGCCTGCCCTGCCTCCCCCTCCCATTCCTGGGGAACCTATTGAGCCACCAGCGAGAGCCCAGCTCCAGCCAGCAGCATCTGCCACCTCCGGACGCCTGATGGGCAGGCTTCTGGGAAGCTCAGAGCAGGGCACCAGCGGCGCTGAGAGAGAGCCCCCCATGGCACAGGCAGTGCCACGGGCCAGGGCTCAGCCTGCCCAACTTCTCAGCCACAGGGGGTCGCTGAGCTGCCGGTGTGACGCAGCTGGCACAGCTGGCAGTGACTTCGGTCGCTCCGCTCCAGCAGCACCCAACTGCCCCTCTCCCCCCAGAGCCATCTCCTGCGGGGTCCCAGAGGGGACCAGTCCTAACCCCCTCACTCCCTCCCCCACATCTTCCTAAGGCCACGTGGAGAGGTCGCCAGGCACCGAAGAATCCTCCACCATCTACCCACTGGTGCCAGCCCACATGCACCAGCACCATCACCTGCTGCCACGTGCCCGGCAGAATCAGAAGATGGGGGAGGAGCAGAGGGGGGAATGCCCTGGAGAACTGGCCATGCCAAGAGGCTGGCGTGTCTGGCTGCACACAGCACTGGCTGGGCCGGGCAGGCTGGGTACCTCATCTCCATGATGATGAGCATCGCTTGCTGACGCACCATGTCGGTCAGGGAGTCGACGGACTCGTGCTGAAGCATCTCCTGGGGAGACAATGTGGGGAAATGCCAGCCAGGCTCCAAGCTCCTTCAAGGCTCCGACTGGGGAGCAAAGCGCAGGGCCTGCAACATGTGGGCTCGGCAGCCAGGTCGTCCTACTGTGGACTTGATGGTGTGCAGGGCTCCAGCCGGGGAGCGCAGTGCAGGGCCTGTGGTCAGTGCCCCAGTGTCACGCGCCAGTGCACTGAAAGGCTCCATCAGCATTAGCACCCAGGGACACCACCTGAGATCAGGCCCCCTTGTGCCCGGTGCTGCACACACACAGTGAGAGCCAGTCCCTGCCCCAGAGAACTCACGAGCTAACTAGAAGAGACAAGGCATGGAAGGGAAACTGAGGCACAGAGGGGGAAATGACTTGCCCAAAGTCTTACTGCAGAACTGGGAGTAGAACCCAGGTGTGCTGAGCCCCAGCCCACTGGACCACCCACCAGCCCACGCTGTCCCACGTTCAGGGAAGGGAGGTGAGCTCTGGAAAGCTTTCTGCAGTGCTGGAGAGCAAAGACTTGCCAAATCTATGGAGCAGATTTGTTGCTAGTTCCCTAGTGGGCACTGACTGCAGAGTGTTGGGGCTCTGGGCAGGGAGACTGGCGTATACAGAGCGACCCGGTGACTTGGGAAGCTGGGTGCAAGGGAACAATCTACATTTCCATACAGTTCTATGTTTAGGAACAAAGAATGCAGGCCACACTCACAGCATGGGGGGCTCTAACCTGGGAAGCGGTGACTCTGGAAAAGACTTGGCAGTCAGGGTAATCAGCTGCCCATGAGCGCCCAGTGTGACGCTGGGGCCAAAAGGGCTAATGCCATCCTGGGATGTAGAAACAGGGCAAACTCCAGTTGTTAGAGAGGTTATTTTCCCTCTGTATTTGGCACTGGTGCGACCGCTGCTGGGATCCTGTGTCCAGGTCCGATGCCCACAATTCAAGGAGAATGTTGATAAATTGGAGAGGGGTCAGAGAAGAGCCACAAGAGTGATTGGAGGATTGGGAAACATGCCTGACAGTGAGAGACTCAAGGAGCTCAATTAGTTCAGCTGAACGAAGGGAAGGTTACAGGGTGACTTGATGACAGTCTGTAAGTACCTACACGGGGAGCAAATATTTGATAATGGGCTCTTCAGTCTAACAGACAAACGTCTAACACGATCCAATGATTGGTAGCTCAAGTTAGACAAATCTGCAGAGATCTCCAGGCCAATCACTAAACCCGCCAGGTAACACAGCCCCAGTGTGTGTTTTACTCACCGTTATCTTCTCCACTAGCAGGGCTTTGCGGTCCATATTTTTTTCTGGGCTCCATGCCACGATGTCTATGACGAGGTTGAGGATGGAATTCAAAAAATTCATTTTCTGGGCCTCGTCCTACGCCCCGCAGAGATGAGACACAAACAGGAAGGTTAGCGTGGAAAGGAGCTGCCAGTGGGATAGATGTTAGAAAGCTTCCCCCCAGTGCTGCTCAGGCTTTGATATGCCGAGTGGCAGAAGGCCATTCATCTGGTAACAGGAGTGACTATCTGGGGAGGGCAGGGCAGCTCTGTGTGAAACCGGACTAGAGAGGGAGCAGATCTCACGGGGTAGGTGTCCAAAGAGGAACTGCAACATGGGGGCTAGGCAGCCAGACAGTGTTACTGGGGGCTTGACAGAGTGGGAGGAACAGCTGGGTGGGACACCCTGACACCCCAATATTCGCCACTGTCATGTCATTAGGACATGTTTTGTACAAAGTACGTATTGTAAGGTATCATTCTAAAAGTCTTTATCTGCTAGACATTAATGTCTCATTGGATTGTATGTGCTATCGTTGTATGTGAAATTATGAAGTTCAGCTATGTCTGTGTTCCTGAAACACGTTGTGAGGTTCAAAACAGCCTTTCAGGTACAACAGTAAAAACGCCAAACAATGGCTTATTGAGGAAATGCACATAAGCAGCAGGGTTAGCCCAGGAACTGTCCACAATAGAAACCTCTCCGAGAGAACGCTACACAATGGGAACCGTTGGACCCAGGTCACAGCAAAAGAGTTTTCCAGCGGGTGGGAAGAGGAGATAAAAGGGGAACAATGACATCGGGGGGGGACCTCACGCTCCCTGCAATAAGACACATGGAAACACCTGAGGGACAAAGATTGAACTATGAGAAGTGATGGTGCCAGGCTGGAGAGAGATTCCTAGCCTGTGTAAGAAAACCTGGGAAATCCAAGCTGCAAAGCCAAGGCAGCTTGTCCCTTAAGAATCTGCCCACCTGTTTATCACTCAGGGTGAGAATTTGCTCATGTAGAGCCTATCTATCCAGTGTGGAAAGCTTAGTTTGCGTGTTGTGTTTATTTACTAATGCAATCTGCTTTGTACCGTTTGCTATCTCTTATAACCACTTACAAGCTACCTCTTGTAGTTAATAATCTTATTGCTTGTTTATACCATAACCCAGTTTGTGCAATTAGCAACTGGGGGGAGGGGCAAAGAGTTGTGCATACCTCTCTCCACATGGAGGGAGGGGGCGAATTTCATAAAACCTTTGGGTCTGTACTCCAAAGGAGGTGGGCACCAGAGTACTGGGACAAGCCCTTTCACCTGAGTCTTCCCAGAGCTGATCTCAGTGTCTGTGTCTTTCTGCAGCTGGGCGTGGCCCTGCCTGAGTGTATGGCTGGAAGAGGCTTGTGAGCCTAGCCCAGCAAGACGAGGTAAAGGGGGCCCAGGCTGGCAGAACAGGTGGGCTCGGTGGTAGCCCGGTACAGCAGGTGGCACCTCAAAGGGGGGCAACCCGTCACACTAGGGACTGTAACTCAAGACGGGACTTTTTAAAATGCTGTAGTTTAAACAGGAATTATTTGGGGGCAGGTCCCTGGCCTGTGTTATACAGGAGGTCACAGTGGTTCCGTCTGGCCTTAGAATCCATGCATCATCTGGAGAAGGGCAGATGTGCATGTGGACAGGGCACTAGCTGACAGGTCAGAGGAGGGCTCTTGGTACCTGGTCATTGCCCTTCAGAAAGGAGTCTATGCATTCCAGGGCCTCTCTCTCCTTCCAGTTGTGCCCCTTAAAGCAGGCGGTGCTACATGGCCATGGTGAATCTGATCAAAGACAGAGCAGTGGTAATACCTGGGTCTGCCAAGCTGCAGTCTGGGTGACAGAGATCTTAGAGAAAACCCTTGCCCCCACTCCCGCCCCAGCAGGGGAGCAGGGTCTGGCACAGCGATCCCTGGCTTCCCCACCTCTTTGCTGCCCAGCCCAGCAAAGACCCAGTCGGAGCCCTGGTTCCCAGCGGCCACCCCACTTCCCCGCCCAGCATGCAGGCTCAGTCTGGGGATTTGGGGAGCGCCACACCTGGAAGGAGGGACGATGTCAGGCCATGAGGGGTGTCCCCACTCTCCGGCCCATTGCTGGAGGGGGCGGAGGGACTGGGAGTGAATCGGTCTGGTCCTTGCAGCAGGAGAGAGAACTGCTGCCCAGTCTGCATGGGATATGGGGACCCAGGGCCTGCCCGTTCTGCTTGTTCTGACTGCCTCTCCTGCCACCAACAATCAGCCAGAGGCACTGGGCTCCCATCGTCAACACTCCCCCCAAATGCCCTGTGCTGCGACATGCGACAAAGGAGCCAACAGATGGGGCTGCAACATCAGGGAGCATCTTACGCTCTGGCCGGCGCCCTGCAATCCTAGGCTTTAACAACCCACCGTGCACCAAGCATCCCCTTCGACTGGTGGAAAACATCCTCCGACCCAGCAGCGTGACAGATCGGGGTGGGCGATTCAGTCAGTCTCCACCTGATGCTTCTGCCGCTATGCCCCGATCAGCTTTAGTGGCTGCAGCTGCTGCCAGCAGGAGGGGCCATTCCCCCCTGCCTGGGTTTTCCAGTCTCTCCATCTCGTGGCAACCCAGAGCAGTACAAGGTCTATGGAGTCTTCTCCCCACAATGACACCCTAGTCTTGCCCCCCCAACCCCCACAGGGGCCAAGTCCCACCCCAATGCAGGGCCATGGCCCCAGCCATTTTTGCAGCCCCCTCCGCCCACCCAGAAGGCGCCCACTCACCGGGATGGCGCGCACACTGCTGCTGCTGCCATTCCCTCCTCTGCCGACTCTTCCCTGGGGGAGGTTTTGTCTCCTCCCAGGCACGCCTGGGCTCTGGGCGGCCCTCCTCAGCCATCCTACAAGAAGCCAGGACAAGGCATTGCTTGTGAGTGACGAGAGGCGATTGCCCCGTTCAGCATCAGGGCCAGCCCAGTTATTTCTGTCCCACCAGCACCTACAGATGCCAGCTGAGCTCAGGGCCCTGTTGCACCAGGTGCTGCAGACAATCGCTGGGCTGGAGGGCTCAGACTCTAACTAGCCAAGGCAGCCAGCAGGGAAACAAGGGAAGGGATGTGCTCAAAGTCACCCAGGATTAGAACCCAGGTGTCTGAACTCCCAGGCCAGCAGCCCATCCCACAGGCCAAACGGCCTCCTCTGGGTCACTCCCACCTCTCCTTCTCCTGGTTCACAAGCTGCACAGCAGACAGGCTGGATCCAACCACTCAGGATTCTTCCTGCCCAATGAAATGACCCTGATCCCTTCCCCAAGGAATATTGGGGCCGTGGCAGTTCGCAGGTGGGCGAGGCCAGCGGGGTGGGGGAGGTGGGGCGGGCTCGTGAGCAGCAGGAGTTGCTCAGACACACCCGTGAAGGGGCAGGAGCAGAAGGCAGGAGAGCGGCAGGGAGGCTGGTACCTTCTCATGCAACCTCGGTGTGGCTGGCGATGCAATGGAAAAGCAGAGGCGGGCAATAGAAGATTCTCCTACCTGGAGTCAGGAGTGGGCAGAAGCTGGCGTGTATATGGGCCACCCACTTTCTGCTGCCGGTGGCGGAGCTGAAATGGCTGGTTCAGCTTTCCCAGCGGCACGTGCCAGCTCTCGCTCTGCCAGAGCCAAGCCTGGCAGTGAGGGGATGAGGCTGTGCCAGCCAGCAGGGGGCGTGTCACAATGGGCAGGCGAGTCACAAGCCAGTCAATGTGTGACTGCCCAGCCATGGGCTGCCCCAGCCCAGACTAGTTCTGGCCTCGCCGGGGCTTTAGAGCCTCTCCTTCCCCACCGGGGTCATGGGAGGGACCTTCCGCTCCCCACAGTCACAGACTTTAGGCCGGAAGGGACCGCTCAGGTCATCTAGTCCCAGCTTCTGCGGACCCCAGGCCAGAGCCCCTCCCCGCGTCCATACAGCTGGAGCCGGGGGCGGAGGGGAGGTCTCCAGATCCCCGAGTGGGAGAATCAGTTCCATCCCGGTTCCTCCTCCTTGTGACAGCGCAGAACAGGGGTTCCCGAACGCTCCCCTCCCCCAGCTCCCAGCCCACGCGGGCGGCTCTTTGTGCTTGCCCAAGCTGCTGGGCGCCTTGGCCGTAGGATGTAAAATGGCCCCATCTCTGCTTCCCCTCCCACCGCGGCAACAACACAGAAACTGCTTTCATAGCACACCCCCCCCGCCCCCGCCCAACTGAGTCTCAGGCCTTGCTAGCCGCTCAGTGCCATGGCAGCCCCAGGAGACGATTGCTGCGGGAGTCTCGGCTCAGGGGGAGGCAGTGACTCCTAGAAGCAGGGAGAGCAGCAGCACCATAGATCAGGGAGGTCTGGCAATGCCAGTGGCTGGCTGGAGTCTGACAGCCCAGGCACCCAGAGCAGACAGTCAAAGGCCAAACCCCTCTCACCACCAGTTCTGTAGCTCCCCCTTGCCTTTGGTGTGTCTTAGGCACCATCCTGGCCCTCATCCCCATGGCATCAGAGCACTGTCCAACCTCGATTGCATTTATTCTAACCTCCCCCTGCAGGGCAGGGCCTGGCTGCTACCTCCACTGAACAGACAGGAAACTGCAGCACAGAGGGAATAAGGGATTTGCCCGAGGCCACACAGAGCATCTGTGGCAGAGCT
>NW_027053012.1:0-74000 GCF_011386835.1 Chrysemys picta bellii
TTCTTTCTCACCCACCTCACACAATCCTCGCTTCTACAAATCTCGCGTTATCAGGGTTATCAGGGTCACAGCTAGCTTGACTCTTGCTAACAAAGACTGTCTCTTGCTAACGAAGCCTGACTCTTGCTAACAACCGTCATGCATTGCAGTTCCCTTCTGTCAGTTCTTTTCTCTGCTTCCACAGGGGGAAGTCTCTTCTATGGTTGTTACAAAGCCTTGGTCAGGAGTCTGTAGGTGATGTTACCAGGACAGTAGAACAGTAAAGCTCTAGTGTTAATGAAAAATTGTATTCAGGTCAAATTTTTAAAAGGCCATTTCGGAGCTGTCCCCTTGATTAATATAGATTAAAAAAAATGTGACTGGGGCAAAACACTCTTAATTCATGTTAAGATAATGCCAAATTGATTTTTAATCCAACAAATCAATTTTAGGTCTGAGAATATGCATGTGCCATTTCAGTCCAGAAGATAATATTTAGGGAAGTGATAAGCTCCTGAAAATTGGGGCTTATAATGGAAATGCCTTCTGACTCCAGAGTTGCTAATTTGACACAATAATATAATTCTATTTATTCTTGCTGAGAGATGCTTCTTATCTTGCCATTAAGGAAAAATGGGTACAGTTTTAAGTCATGTAGGAGGGTTATATCTTTCCCAAGATGTTCCATTTGTATGGAACTCTAATGTTTCAGAGAATGCTCTAAATCCATATTATGTTCTTGATGTTCTTCTTGACAATGTTTGCACCGTGACCTTTACATTAGTAGATATATGTGCAAAAGTATATTTATCCAGCCATCTGTTTAGTGGTTCCACATCTGAAGAGGCTGCTGTGAAACAGTTATTGTCCCTAAAGGCTAAAATAACTGTCACCTCAACTGGCCTTCATTTAAATCCATTTCAGGATGGATGGATTGGATTTGTAATAGTGCACTGTGCTAAAATAACCCCTTCATCAGGGGACTCAACTAGTTCTGATGCATAAAAGATTGGATACTATTTGGAGTGTGGAGGCCTGACCAGTGCCCACTGAAGTCAACAGAAAGTCATCTTGGACAAATTGGTGGATTTTTTGTTACCTTTTTCAGCCCCAGAGAGTACATCTACACAGCAAGTGGCAGGCCACAGCAGTGAGTCTCCAAGCCCAGGTCAAGAGACTTGGGCTTGCACTATGTGCTACAAATAGCTGTGTAGGTGTTACGGTTTAGACTGCAGCACAGGCTCTGAGGTCTAGGGAGGGGGCTATTTTTAGCGCTGCTATTTTTAGCATAGTAGCAAGAGCCTGTGTCTGTCGAGTGGGGCTCAGAGACTCGCAGCCTTGGACTGTGTAGACCTACCCCAACATTCTTCATGTACATCACTTCTCTGAAATAATCACTGCAGGTTTCCTGGTAGAATCTGCCCCCTGAATTTCTATATAATCCTGGATAAAGTTAGCTCATAGAGGGAACATTAGTGAGTGTAAGCGGGTGGCTTGCCCTGTATGGGCTGGAGGGCCTGGGATTAACTCTCCCTGAGATTAACCTTTTTGGGGCTGGCACCAAACGTATTTGTGGGCCCCCATGGGGGCAATAGAGCATGGAGTGGGGAGGTTGGTCCCCAGAGTGAGGTGCCAGCTGGGCCAATGGGGCATTGCATGGTGGGGGTGGTGCTGCTCTGCCCAGTCCAGTTCAAGGGCACTTTTCACAAACCGGCAGTTGCCAGATGCACACTGGCCCACCCAGCCCTGTGCTGCCAGAGTGCCCCTTCCCTTTGGGGGCGGGCCTGGGCTGTTAAAAATTCCCAGATTTGGGGAAATTTCCCAGGATATAGAAGCACTGACTAGCACCCAAAATTTCCCAAACTGGTAAAAAATTCCCAGAGTCTGGGAATTTTTCACCAGATTTGGGAAATTTTTAGCGCTATGTTGGGAAAAGTTGGCATCATGATATAGAAGCACTGCTATTTAGATAGGTTGTTTCTGTGTACAATATTGTCTATTTACATACGTAAACTAAAATGATGTAAACATGATGAAAAAATGCTAATGAATAGGTCGTTAGTATATTGTGTTGAAGCAGGCGGCAGGCCTTATGAAATGTTCTGTTGGGCTGTGTGTGGTCCACAGGCCATAGGTTGTGCACCCCAATCTACACTGTCCAGCAGTTTGGACCACGGGGGTGTGAATAGCAATGCGCACCAAGATGCTGCATTGTAACTCACTTGTGTGAATGCTGCAGATGCAACCCATAAGGTTCCTAGTTTGCCTTCACGCAATCCTTTTCAAACAGGACTACGTCAATGTGAAGAAGGAACCTGCTAGTTCAAGTCCCTGGCATCCACATGGGGGAGTTACAGAGCAGCACTTTAGTGCACCCTGCAGGCCGAACTGCAGGCCGGTATAGATGTAGCCAAAGATTCCAGCTAGGAAGTGCTGGCAGTAGCCTGCTAAGGCAAGGGGGACCCTGAGAGAACAGGGGAAAGACAGCAAAAGCTCTCCATGCCGGGAGGCTTGGGAGCAGGAAGAGAAACGTTTGCTTGTTGGACTTTAATTTGGGACTCTGTTTTATTTGTAGTTTATATTTTGTGAATAAACCCTGGCCCCAAGGAGGGGTATTTTGAGCTCAGAAAAAGTGTGTGGAGTCTGCATAAGGGGCCCTTGTGCGGGAAACAGAGGCTGGTGTTGCAGGATGACTTCTGTCCATGAGGGGTTGCTCACAATGTGGTTGCCCTTGTTAGAGTGTGGAATAAAAAAGTGAAGATTATGAATGAAATTCTGCCCTCATTAATTCACATGCAGTCCCAGTGGGATTGCACAGATGTAAAGAAGATGTCAAACATGCCTGTTACATTCGCTAAACTGAACTTGAAAATTTGCTTTTTTTTTTTTTTTTTTTAGGTTAGCCAATATACCAAAGCAACTGAAATGTATGAACAGAAAATCCGAAACCTAACCATCAAAGTGGAACATATGGAGTCGACCAGTGTTTCTTACACTGAGTTGGACTTTCAGTTGCTGAAACTGGAAATCAATGAAATGGAGAGACTGGTCACTCAGCTGAAATCCACACTTGTTGGAAGCAATGTGATTGTTGAACAACTATACGTGGAGGTAGAGTATGTGGGTTATTCTGCCATTCAGAAACATTCAGTTCTCTGTTACAGCAGTGACATTTGGAATGTCTCCACTGACAATAGTAGAGTTGCTCTGGATTTAAATCAATGTACATTAAAGCAAATCTTGGCCTTAAGCATGTTAGCATGTTTCTTCATATGTGGCAAAAAATGGCAATTTTTATCATTTGTGTGACTGAAAGCTAAAGTTCTTGGATGCTGCTATATTAAATAAATATACTGTGTACATTATTATAATAAATATGAATTTATGGGTACCCATGCCTGAAAGCTTCTGTGCTCCAACAAATATAATTAAAAACATAACTTATTAGGGTAGTGACCCAATCAATATAAAATCAAGAACCCCTTCCCAATATTCAATGAATCAGCTTTTCAAATTTGTTATCACTCACTCACCTGAGTGAATAACTGCTTTTGATGGTAAGTAAAATATCATTAGTTTCTTCACTGTCTTCAACATTAAATGAGTAGATTATTTATCTGGGCAGGTAAACTTCCAAGACACGTCTGCAAGGCTGAAATTATTTACCAGTAACAGTTAATAACCAAGTAAGCCTTATTGGACATTTTGGGGTGAACTTTAGCATTATGGTATATGACTGAGTGCTAAAATCACAAACATTTTCTTGTAGTTACACACATTAGCTTGAGACTGGATGTTCATACTAAAACTTGTTCTTTGGGAACATTTCCTAAAACTTGTTCTGCAGCACCTTTTTTGAAATGATAAATCCAGTCTAAAATGTTTGAAATAAAGTTGACTGTAATTTAAAGTCATGCAGAATTTTTATTTCTCTAGATCAAGAATCTGACTCTCATGGTAAATGATCTGGAATCATTGGACAAAAATAATATCCTTACAATCCATCGAGAAATTGTGGCTCTCCAGAATCGATTGAAGGAATGTGAAAAACATAGAAATCAAACCACAACACCCTCCTATTTCCCACCAGGTAAGCATTCGTGTATAAATCACATGAGAAGGGATGGGAGAAGTAGGAACAAGACTGAGTTAAATGAAATGACAATAAATCACAAGTCTTGGAAAATTTGCCAGATGTACTAACTTTCAGCAACAGGCTGATATGAAAGATGAGGGCAGGAAACAAACATTTTCACATACTCTTACTGTTTTTCAAGTGGAAAAAGTTGGAAAATAGTACAAAAGTATGAAAAGTAATGTTTTGCCCTTCATCCAAACTCTCTTAATAGTACCTCAGTACCAGCAATACTATTTGAAACAAATCACAGATTTATAGAAGAAATTAATATCCATTTAATTTTGAAATAAGATTGCTGTGAGTTAAGTTCAGTAATAGATTCAATATGTCGACAGTTAAGAACAAACCATAATGCCAGAGGTAGCGATACACAAAATGGCTCTAACCTCTGCTCTGGCCAACCAAGCCCAACAAATGGCTGGTGCTGACCAAGAAGGGGCATGACTCAGGTGGCTGAGGGGGTGGGAGGCAGCAATTCAACACAGTATCTCGTCCGCTTCCATCAGCAGGGCTCCACAGAAGCCCCAGGAAGAAATGAAATCTGCTTCCCACTCCCAGCAGTGAGGGCAGTGAGTGAATTCCAGATCCCCACATGCTTTGGCACCGCGGTCAGGCAGGGGGAGAGAGGTGTGGGAAAAGAGATACAAGAGGAGAAAGGAGACAGTGGAGCTTAGGAAAGGTGGACAGACAAAAGCAAGAGAGAGATGGTGAGTTTCACTTCAAAACCGTATTTCATAGACTGCCACAAACTTTACAATTACAGTTAAATACACATTTGCATTGGATTCTGCGGACGTTACCAATAGTTAGACTGAAAGGCCACAAAGATATTGTCCTGCCTCTAGGCCAGTGCATCCCTCTATCTGGATGCTGATAAATCATCACTGCCAGGAATAAATTTGATCCCTCTATTTCTGAAGAAAAAATGTTTTGCATTTGCAAGCAGCAGTTTTCTCCAAGTGGCAGGTGTGTTCCAATCATTTCCCGTGGAGAGCATCTTCAGACAA
Organism: Chrysemys picta bellii; assembly: GCF_011386835.1. Taxonomy (NCBI): domain Eukaryota; kingdom Metazoa; phylum Chordata; order Testudines; family Emydidae; genus Chrysemys; species Chrysemys picta. The sequence goes on from NW_027053012.1 coordinate 5,125, forward strand.
GCCATAAGGATTCTCCCCACTCTTCACATTGCTCTGTATTTTGTGGACTGCTCAGAAGATGTTTCTGGCATTGGGCACCTGCTCATGCTGCCACTGAGGCCCAGATGAGTTTCCTGATTCTGCTCCACTGATGTTCTTCAACCCTCCATAAGAGGGACCAGCTTTAGGTGTGAGAGGATAGTTCTGTCTTTGTTTATTTATCTCTGTTCTCAATGCTTATAAAGCACACACACTAAATCCTCTCTCCTAATCATGCCCTTTAAAAAGCCTGCATTTTCTCTTTGCTTACATGCAGCTGTGATCATGGTGGGCTTGTGAATATCAGCCAGCCCTATGTTGTACAACTGAACTGGAGAGGATTTTCCTTCAAATATGGTTCCTGGGGTAGGGATTCCTCTCTTCGGACTCCGCAGAAGGACCTATACTGGGTTGCACCTTTGAACACAGATGGGAGACTCTTAGAATATTACAGACTTCATAATTCCTATGATGATTTGCTGCTATTAAAAAATGCTAGAGAGTTAAAAATTCAATATGGGGAAGGCAGTGGCACCGCAGTTTACAATAACTTCATGTATTACAATGTATATAATTCAAGAGATATGGGCAAGCTTGATTTAAACACAAACGCATTGGCTGTGAGGAAAACTCTGCCGAATGCTGCTTATGGTAACCGTTTCTCTTATGCTGGTGTTGGGTGGCAAGATATGGACTTTGTTGTGGATGAAAGTGGATTGTGGGTAATTTATTCAACCGAGGACAACACAGGTAACATTATGATTAGCAGACTCAATGAGACCACACTTGATGTGCTCCATACTTGGAATACAAGGCAGTACAAGCCATCCATTTCCAACGCTTTCATCATCTGTGGTATTCTATATGCCACAAGACCTGTCAACACTAGGAAAAAGGAAATATTTTACACATACGACACAAACACTGAACAGGAAGGTAAAATTAGCATAATTATGGATAAAATGTTAGAAACAATTCAAAGTATCAACTATAACCCCTCAGACCGAGTCCTGTATGTTTACAATGATGGCTACCTTGTTAAATACAATCTTATTTTTCAACCTATGTTACACTGATATGAATAAACACAACAACTAGAGATCACAAAAAGTCTGATTTTTATATCCCTTTGGACAATGTGAATGTTAAATTAGGGCCTAATCCTACCAAAAGTAGCTCCTGGTCATAAGGTTTATTCCCATGAGCTGTCCCATTGAAGGATAATAAGCTCTATGCCTGGTAACAATTGGGTGCAAGATTAGGTTCATAGCTTTTTAACTGGTGTTTAGCTACAATGGCACCAGGAGTACTAGAAATGTCTCTGCTATAAAAAATAGATTAAATAGATGACTTAGTGATTCACAGAACATGGATCATGATAGGGAGATTGCTCACACACTGATGTGCATTTGGAGGAATGTCTATTTGGATGACACATGGAAACTAAACGGCTGTTTCATCATCATTGCTCAACGTATGCAAGGCCATAAATATCATATTAAATATTGCCCTCAAATAATTACTAAAACATTAAAATTAGAGGAGAATTAGAACTTGATCTTTAAAGAGCAGCCATTGGTTAAGCTGAAGCTGTGGAAACGGTTGCCTTGTCTCCTTCTTGCAACCCATCAATGTATTTTAAATGGCAGGGCTCCAATGCATTACTTTCCTAAAGTTGCACTTCATGAAAAAACCTTATTAACCATTTTTGGATGGTTGCATTTTCTTAGTACTGTGTCTTGGGGGCCTGATCCAAAGCCCAATGAAAGCAGTCCCTTGGTATATGGCACATGCTACAACAGAACATAAGCTATGCCATCCTACATGCTCCACTTAGTCCTCTGAGTCCATTTAGTCTGCAATTACTGTGATCTCCATTAGAATCTTTCAAAAACACTCTGAAAACAAGGAGCCAAATTAATTGGCAGAATAATTCCATTGGCATCAATTACCTTACATCGGGGGTGAATCTAGCACATATCTATCAGTTACAGAATACTGAAGTTGGGACAAAATCATATGCTCTTTATTTTTAAAATGACACAAGATTTTTTTTTATCAATATCTGTACTGTAATCATGTCAGAAATAGTGAGATGAACAGTTATGAAAATGCAGTAAATGTTTGCTGGTTTTCTATTATTAATTCTGTCTTTATCTTTGTCTTCTTATAATCTGGATCAGTAGATGTGAATGATTAATTTTTGTTTAATAAATGGTTATAAAAATCCAAACCCTATAGTTGTTTGTCATTTCGCAACAGCTGGGAAACATTTGGGATGCAGCAAGAAGCCAGCTTCACCAAATGATATTGGAAACAGAAATTGTATTCCTTTGGGCTTAGTGTGTTTAAGTGCTCCTGGAACAACACAAAGGTGTGAGTCAATATGTCAGTAACTATAGGAGGGACTTTATTTCCACCCATTGAAATATGTTCACCAGTTAGATTAACATTCCCCACCAAGTTGAGATGTTACTTGAGAGGTGTGAGGCTGATGACACATTTTTAAGTCAGATGCTGCCACTTACCAAGTACAGTAACTCCTCACTTAAAGTCGTCCGGGTTAACATTGTTATGTTGCTGATCAATTAGGGAACATGCCTGTTTAATGCTCCCTTCTAACGTCATTTGGCAGCCGCCTGCTTTCTACTGCAGGGGTCAGCAACCTATGGCACGCGTGCCAAATGTGGCATGCAAGCCGATTTTGATTGGCAAACTCCTGCCTGCCATGGTCCTGGCCCACAGCCCCACTCAGCCCCATCGCTCTCCCCTGTGGGGGCAGGAGGCAGAAGCTTGTTCCTGCAGCAGCCAAGCTTCCCTCCTTCGCAGCTTCTTCCCCCAGCGTGCTGCTTTCCAGCCCTTCTCCCTCCCTCTCCCTGCCGCCGATCAGCTGATGGCCCTTGCAAGGGGGAGGAGCGGCAGCGTGCTCCCTGCTCCGGAGTGGAAGCAGAGAAGAGGTAGGGTCGGGGCCTTGAGGAAGGGGGTGGAAGAGGACATATCCCTTCCAGCCCCCTGCCCTGCACCCCCCCACACACACCCTGCCTTCTGCCCTGACCCCTGAACTCCCACCCACATCCAGCCTGCTGCCCTGCACCTCCACACCCCCAGCCCTCTGTCCTGACCCCTGAACTCCCCCCACACACCCAGCCTTCTGCCCTGCACCCCCACATTCCCCCCAGCCCTCTGCCCTGACCCCTGAACACCCCCCCAGGGCTGGGGTCCCGGCTGCCGGCCTCTTGCCAGCCGGTGTCCAGGCCCCGCTCAGCCCGCTGCCGGCCTAGGTGAACAGAACCTCAGGCTGGCAGCGAGCTGAGCAGGCTGGCGGCGTAAGATCAGCATTTTAATTTAATTTTAAATGAAGCTTCTTAAACATTTTGAAAACCTTGTTTACTTTCATACAACAATAGTTTAGTTGTATAATATAGACTTATAGAGAGAAACCTTCTAAAAAACGTTAAAATGTATTACCGGCACGCGAAACCTTAAATTAAAGTGAATAAATGAATACTCGGCACCCCACTTCTGAAAGGTTGCCTATCCCTGGTCTACTGCATGCAGGAAGAGCAGCCCATTGCAGGTAGCTGTTGGGGGCTTGGAACCAGGGTGGACTGGCAGCCCTCCAATCAGCTTCCTGCTCCCTTAAGTTCCCTGTGCAGTAGCTGCCTGCAATTCAGCTAACACAACCCCACTGCCATGTGCTGCTCCTGCCCTCTGCCTTGGAGCTGCTCCCTGATATTACTGCTTGCTGTGCTGTGGGGGGGAGGGAAGGAAGAGGGGGGCTAATGTCAGGGTGTCCCCCTCCACCCTGCTCCTGCACCCTGCTTACCCCATCTTCCATAGAGCAGGGCTCAGGACGGAGGGAGCTTGCAGCAGCTGCGGTCTCAGCAAACTGATCTAATTAATAAGGCAGTGTACTTAAGGGAAATGTGCATATCTCCCTTCATTCCTGCTGCCTTGCAGAGTGAGAGAGTTAACCCTTGAGGGTTCAGCCAATTGCTAGTTCATCATTTAGCAGTAAGGAAAATATCCCACCTTCTGACTCCTCCACCTCAACCAAGCTTTACAATCATCATCATTGTGTACCAGTATTAAATTGTTTGTTTAAAACTTATACTGTGTGTGTGTATTTATAAATAGATAGATAGATAATATAGTCTTTTGTCTGGTGAATAAAACACCTTCATTTACAGTAATTCTTACGGGGAAATTGGATTTGCTTAACATCGTTTCGCTTAAAGTTGCATTTTTCAGGAACATAACTACAACATTAAGTGAGGAGTTACTGTATCTGCTTCTGTTCCCTGAAAGTGTGTGAAATGAATTTAAAAGCCAGCCATCACTGGCACAGTAATCTGATCCATGAGCATGGGCCTTTAAAGAATTCACAATAGTTCAACTGAGGGTTTGTTTAACTATAAAAAACTAAAAGACAGCAGTGAATTTCTTCCTTCACATTTTTTGGGGTGGCATCCCATTAATACGCAAGGGTTGCCCTAGTCACAGACATAAAATGCAGCTCTATATGGCATCACATTTTAAGGAGCAATTTGGGGATAAGGAGCAATGCAAAAAGAGGACTTAGGTTCAGTGTTGCAACACCTAACTTTAGGTCCCCTGCCACTTAGTGGAATCTCCAGCCCTGACTCAGGTACACAGGCTCCCTATAAATGTATGTGGAGAGTTGGGCATCTAAGAATGGGATTCACAGAAGCTGAGTGGGATGTTGCAGAAGCTAGCCAGTCGCAAATGCTGAGGGTTGGGCTGGAGTTCACGTAATGCCACTTGGGATTCACAGCTGTGAACCCTCTCCTAGAATTAGGTATTTAACCCAGGTCACCCCTGTCTGAAGGGGGAAAAGAAAAGGCAACTTGGAGGTTGTGATGCCCTTTTATACACAGTATTTAAAGCATTCAGCCTGGTTGTGGGAGACCAGGGTTCAAATCCCCACTCTTCCTGTGTCAGAGCAGGCACTTGAACCCAGGTCTTTCGCTGCCCAAGTGACTATGCTAAACACTGAGCTACAGGAAGAGTCGGGTGAGGGGCTTTCATAATCTCACCTGTTGAAGCTGCTTCACTTTGTATGAAATACTTAAATAGTCAGTGGGCCAAAGAGCAGTCAGAATGACTCTATAGCAGTGGGATTACAGTATCTAGTTTACAGACCCAAGTTCTAGTCCTGCACTAATGACTGTTTAAGCCTGGACCATTACTCAGTTCTAAGCTGTCACCGCATCTTATTGTCACTGTGAGAAATCTTGTGATTAGCAACAAACTTGCTAGTAGCAGGCAGGGCCAAACCAGTCGACTTTCTTTTGTAGGAGGTTCCTATTTACCAAACAGGCTGTGCAATGTCAGCTCACTCTGTATCTAATATCAGAAAGACTAAAGCAAAGGGCAAGTCTAGCGGATTTTGTGCATTTCTCACGTGCAATTTTTGAGTGTCACATCAGCTGGACAGCTCCATGCCTTTCTGTACTGTCCAAAGAGAGAGTGCCTCTTCACAGTCATGGAGGTGCCTAATTTAGGGTAGGTCCCAAATGGCCTCATACTGTTAATGAGTTTCTGATATGGTACTCTCCAATTTACAAAGAGGAGCACGGTGTCCCCAGTCCCTGCACATGCTTGCAAAATTGATCGGCAATGCGATGGGAAAGCAAGCGCCTTCCATTGAAACAAATGACAAAACTTCCTTTTTCTTCAATGGGAGTGAGATTGCAATGAACCGACACCTGGACACAAATTCAGTTGTTTGGAGATCCATTCCTGACCTGATTCCTCTCCACAGTCTTGCATCTTGGCCTGTCTGTCGATCATCTCCTTGTGGATATTTTGCTATTTATTTCATTGTAACTTGGTTAAAATTGAGCTCCTTTCATTCCTCTTGAGATCTCCACTGCATTCTCAGTCACTATTGTCAGTACTATCATACCTTCCTGTCACTCAGACTCATCATGAGTCATCTCTGACTTTTCACCCTCTCTAGAGCCATGTATCCAAGCTGGATCCAAACCTTGCCACTTCTTCCTCTCTCGCATTTCCATTATCAGGCCTATTCCCTCAGTCTACATGACTAAAATTCTCTCCGGTGCTTATCTGCATCCCCTCGGACCTTCCTGGCACCCACCTCACTCTCCTGTCTAGTCAAAATGATGTTGCAAAGTCACCTTTTTGACCTGTCACAGTGACAATGTCAGTCCCCTTCTCGAGTCCCATAGAACATGTCATATGCAAGCTTTTTGTTCCTCCTGTATGGGACTTTCACAACCTAACCCTTCCCCACTTGTCTACTCTTGTATCCAATCCTGCCTCTTCTGCTCTGCCAATGCTGTCAGCCCCTATCATCCATTAGTTCACCTGTCACATAAGCACCTTCCCATTTTCTTCCATTCTGACTCTTATGCAGGATCACTCCCTCTAAACTAATCCATAAATCCATTACACTGTGCTTCTCCAAATAGCACCTTAAGACCAACTTCTTCCAGATCCCTGTGGTCAGTTGCCAACTGATTACAGCTAAGCAGATGTCTCCAGTAGGAACTTTTGATATTTATCGTACTTAATTATATTAAAGACATGAACCAACTCAAAACTGTCTATCTGTTCACATAGTTGGCCTCTGTAAACTCGTGGTCTTGTTACTTTTACCCTCATTGTTTATCCCTCATTCTTTTAAATTGATGTTACAATTACTTGTTACCTCTTAGCTTCAATTTTGATGTATGTTCTTCTAGGGAGGAACTGCCTTTTTGCTCTGCATTAGAACAGCATTGAGCACCAATTGTGGCCTCTAGGTACTTCTGGGATACAAGCAATAAATAATAGCATGCCTGGGATTTTTTATGCATCTGTGTTTTTGTCTGAAATTTCATGCGTGCAGCTATGTGGATTGAATATAAATTGGCTTTGAAAACAATATGTAAACATTGTGTTGGAAACAGCAACAGAGGGTCCTGTGGCACCTTTGAGACTAACAGAAGTATTGGGAGCATAAGCTTTCGTGGGTAAGAACCTCACTTCTTCAAATGCAAGTAATGGAAATCTCCAGAGGGAGGTATAAATCAGTATGGAGATAACGAGGTTAGTTCAATCAGGGAGGGTGAGGTGCTCTGCTAGCAGTTGAGGTGTGAACACCAAGGGAGGAGAAATTGCTTCTGTAGTTGGATAGCCATTCACAGTCTTTGTTTAATCCTGATCTGATGGTGTCAAATTTGCAAATGAACTGGAGCTCAGCAGTTTCTCTTTGGAGTCTGGTCCTGAAGTTTTTTTGCTGTAAGATGGCTACCTTTACATCTGCTATTGTGTGGCCAGGGAGGTTGAAGTGTTCTCCTACAGGTTTTTGTATATTGCCATTCCTGATATCTGACTTGTGTCCATTTATCCTCTTGCGTAGTGACTGTCCAGTTTGGCCAATGTACATAGCAGAGGGGCATTGCTGGCATATGATGGCATATATAACATTGGTGGACGTGCAGGTGAATGAGCCGGTGATGTTGTAGCTGATCTGGTTAGGTCCTGTGATGGTGTTGCTGGTGTAGATATCTGGGCAGAGTTGGCATCGACGTTTGTTGCATGGGTTGGTTCCTGAGTTAGAGTTGTTATGGTGCGGTGCATGGTTGCTGGTGAGAATATGCTTAAGGTTGGCAGGTTGTCTGTGGGCGAGGACTGGCCTGCCTCCCAAGGTCTGTGAAAGTGAGGGATCATTGTCCAGGATGGGTTGTAGATCACTGATGATGCGTTGGAGAGGTTTAAGCTGAGGACTGTAGGTGATGGCCAGTGGAGTTCTGTTGGTTTCTCTTCTGGGCCTGTCTTGTAGCAGGAGGCTTCTGGGTACACATCTGGCTCTGTTGATTTGTTTCTTTATTTCCTTGTGTGGGTATCGTAGTTTTGAGAATGCTTGGTGAAGATCTTGTAGGTGTTGGTCTGTCTGAGGGGTTGGAGCAGATGCGATTGTACCTCAGTGCTTGGCTGTAGACGATGGATTGTGTGGTATGACCGGGGTGGAAGCTGGAGGCATGAAGGTAGGCGTAGCGGTCGGTGGGTTTTCAGTATAGGGTGGTGTTAATGTGGCCATCGCTTATTTGTACAGTGGTGTCTAGGAAGTGGACCTCCCGTGTAGATTGGTCCAGGCTGAGGTTGATGGTGGGGTGGAAGCTGTTCAAATCATGGTGGAATTCTTCCAGGGTCTCCTTCCCATGGGTCCAGATGATGAAGATGTCATCAGTATAGCGTAGGTAGAGAAGGGGCATGAGTGGACGAGAGCTGAGGAAGCGTTGTTCCAGGTCAGCCATAAAAATGTTGGCATATTGTGGGGCCATGCGGGTGCCCATGGCGGTGCCACTGGTCTGGAGGTATATATTGTCACCAAATTTGAAATAATTGTGCGTGAGGATAAAGTCACAGAGCTCAGCAATAAGTTGTGCTGTGTCATCATCAGGGATACTGTTCCTGACAGCTTGTATTCCATCTGTGTGTGGGATTTTTGTGTAGAGAGCCTCTACATCCATGGTGGCTAGGATGGTGTTTTCTGGGAGGTCACCAATGCATTGTAGTTTTCTCAGGAAATCTGTGGTGTCACAGAGATAGCTGGGAGTGCTGGTGGCATTTACTGTTTGTTTACTGCCCTGCCATGACCCAGGGCCTGGGCTCATATTGAACTATTGGCTCAGACCCTGCCTAAGGGCCTGAGCTCCTGACTGTTTGTTTACTGGCCCGCCCTGACGCAGGGCTTGGGCCCATAGCGAACTATTGCGAGGCGGTGGGATACCCCACAGCCCCGCAGAGGGACGAGCCTGGGCCGAGCCCTTCTACAGTGCTCTATAAACACCTAGAGACAGAAAGGGTGTTGCCATGAAGCACAGTAAGTTCCATGTAGGGTGAGGGATCTAATGTTCCAGCTGTTTGACTAGGACCATAGTACAAATTATTGGACCGTGTTAACTGAGTCCATTGAATACAAATCACATTTGGGGAGAGGTCCTACTATCAGGAACGGGCAACAGGTGTCTCAGCAGGAGGAAGTGCTTCAGGGGACTCAAGCGCCACAGGGTTGTGGCTGGAGTAGGGTGACCATATTTCCCAAACAGAAAACAGGACACTGCAAGGGGCTGGCCCAAGCTGCTTGCCTGAGCCACTCTCCCCATGCAGGGCTGGGGCCGCTGCTCGCTCAAGTCCTGCCTGCCTCACACACGAGGCTGTCGCCACTCACTGGAGCCCTGCCTGCCCCCCGCGCGAGGCTGTCGCTGCTCACTGGTGCCCTGCCTGCCCCCTACCTGAGCACTGCCTGTCCCCCTGTCCAGGGCTACCATCGCCCCTCCACCCTGCACCACACTACAAAAGCAAATGGGACAAATGCCCACTTTTGCCAAAAAAAGTCAGGGCAGCCAGGACAGGGCTTAAAAAAGGGACTGTCCTGGCCAAAATGGGACATATGGCCACCCTAGGCTGGAGAGAACCCAGTGTACTTACAATGGCAGCTGCAATGTGGGAACTACAATGTAAATTATTCATTGGTCATATGCATGTTGTGGTTTGTATTCATTCCTATAACAACAAGGTGGCTAAATGGGGGCAGGAAGCAAACGTGAATCATCCCCATTATAAAACAGCACTAACACTGTACTCAACTGTCTAGTGTATGTGTGCACTGCAGGGCATTGTTAGATGGAATAAGAAGTGCTTAGTTGTAGGCTCTATACTGCTAACAGCTAGTGGAGAATCTCCTTTAGCTCCAGTCATTGAGGCCTGGGGTTTTGGGGTAGGAAAAGCTGAGGCCTTTGTGCACAGTCACAGTGCAGCCCTGAGGGACCATGCAGTGCAGCAGAGTGACAACAGGGAAGTCCTTGGGTGCCACAGATTTGTTCCAATATTTATAATCGGTAATCCTGTTTTAAACCCTCCTCTCCCCCATTTCCCAGTTGGCTGGTTCTTATCATTCAGGGAGCTTGGGCAATGGTGGGAAGCGACCTGTCTGAAAGGAGAAGGTCAAACTTTTCAGCAAGGGTGCTGTGCAGGACAGATTCACTGTCTGCAGAGAGACTGAAACCAGATATCTTTTTGGACACAAGTATATTGTATCTCGGGATTGTGTAGAACAAAGGGAAAATAATCCTGACAATAAAACCCCAGTCACTCCCATCCTGCATTTAACACTGTGGCAGTTCTCAAACAGCTTTCGGACAGACCTGCCTCTACCCTCTATTTTCCACTTCATTAATTCAGATTCAGATTCACTTATGACTCAAATCCTCCAGGCAGATGCTTGTATCTGCAATGGAGACACAATCCATTGCTATTAATGCACCGGAGAAACCTCACTGCCTGGGAAAGAAAAAAACCATAGAACTCAAGTGGATGCAATTGTCACAGATTTCAACTGGAAATGCATCTACTTTTCTGATCAGGATGATTGAAAAGGATGTTGCCATCATGGAGACAACTTACAGTGGAGTCAAACGTCTTGCTCTGGACAGACAGCAGTGGGAAAAAATAGTTTGCTTCATGCGCCACTTGGAGATCCTAAAGCTAAAGCTACGAGATGCTAAAGCTGAAAAACAAAGCTACGTCTCTGAGTGCAGAATTGGACTGAAGAATCTTAGGACAAAGAGTTCCTTCAGAACAGTGAGGGAAACACAGGGACACGATACGTGAAGGAATGAAGGTGTGAATAAAGAATGAAACAAAAAACCTAAAAGAATGAAACAAAACAAAAGAAACAAAGAAAGAATTAATGAAAAAACAAAAAAGAGGCAAATACAAGAATGGTTCATTACTGGGTGGAGCTGCCCACACTGAGGGGCAGTGGGCTGGGGATCTCTGAGCTGCACATAGACACAGCCTTTGTTATTCACATACAGGGAACATCAGGCAGGGCAGTTGGCTGGAGCAGAAGGCGGCTCTTGCTGTCCACTTGAAAGCTCCTTTTGAAGGATTTGCTGGAGTGGATTTTGATGGCGTTTTAGCTGTCCTTGGTCCTTAGTGTGGATGTGAAATTAGAGGCAGTGCAGTATAACATGCATACACAGGGTTTAATCAGAGAGTCCTAATTGTATAAATCTACCACTCATGTATCAGAAACTAGAAATATGAAATATAACTCTGAAGGCCTATTGTAATTATGCAAAGTGTGGGCCATTTATGGTGGTTTGGAATCTTGATGACTCCCATTAACCAGGACATTCGTCTGAAGATGGCTCTCTTTTACTTGTAAGTCTCCCTGTATACCTGTGTGCTGGCAAGTGGGTAATGTTTTCCCTTTAAAAAGGTGATCAAAGTTTATGTGAACCCCTCCAGGTATTTAATAATTTCAGAAAGCCTGATTCTAGTATCACTTATATTGTATAAATCTGATATTACTCTAAACGAGTCAATGGTTTTATAATGGGGTAACTAAAAAATAACAAAACAAAACAAAACAAAAGAAAAAGAAAAACCAGGCCCATAGGCTTTATCCTTCATGTGCAATGGATTAAATTTTTCTGTCATGAGTTTGTTCTTTTTTCTGTTTTCACAAAATATGCAATACACATCAACTTCACTATGGGAAAAATGTTCCTAACCTTCAATCTATTGGGGAAATGCCTGAAAAAAACACAGAAATCACCTCCCGGAAGCTACACGATATAGACATTTATGCTCCAATACGTCTGTTGGTCTATAAGGTGCCACAGGACACTTTGTCGCTTTTTACAGATCCAGACTAACACGCCTACTCCTCTGATACTTGACACGATTTAAACAATTTCTGATGTCAATTTCTTAATGAAATGATGGAGTTCTATCTTTCTAGGCTTTTATACCATATTATCAATGCAGCTACCTGACCAACTGAATGATCCCTTAAAATTGTAGGCTAGTAAAAGAGGAAATTAATTCACAAAAGAAGACCAGGCATTTTAACTGCTTTTATTAGACCATACTGATGCATTTGAAAAGAGCCTTGCAATCAAGTCAATGTCATTTCTCCCAAATCTGGGGTGGCAGTCTCCCCTTTGCTCTGTTCTCACTTCACAGGGACAGGAGCAGGGGCAATCCTTCTCTTGATGGCTCTCCTGCCATTCCTCTTCTTGGAAGGTAAAACCACAGGCTGATTTAAGTGCAGGACTCCACCCTGAGAGATGGTGACCCCTCCCAGCAGTTTCTTGAGCTCTGAGTCGCTGTGAATGGCCAGCTGCAAGTGGCGTGGGGAAATCCGACGCTTCTTGCTGCGTGCAGCGACTTCCCCAGCAATATCGACCATCTCATGAGTCACTTATTGAAGCACCGCGGCCATATATACTGGGGCTCCAGCTCCAATACGGTCTGCAAATTGTCCTTTGCGGAGCAATCTGTCTATGCGACTGACAGAGAACTGCAGCCCAGCCCGGGAAGAACGGGTGATTTTGGCCTTAGGGTCTTTTGCGGTTGAGGTCTCACCAGAGTGCTCAGACTCAGACTCCGACTCAGTCTCAGACATGTTGCAGACCGCTAGTGTTCCAGCAACACTTGGCTTGACTTTCTCGGCTTTCTTTTGTTTTCTCTGCTTGGTTGACCTGAGTCTTTCCTCAGGAATTGGCCTGCCTAGCTTTTTTCTTGACTTGCTTGGCTTCAGTGGATGTTTCCTTGCTTGGCTCCACTTGCCTGTGTCTTTCTTTGCTTGGCTTGCCTGACTCTCTTTCCTTCTGTTCCTGGATCTGTTCACTTGGTTTTCTCGCTCTTATTTTGCCTTCTTTGATTTCTTCCTGGTCTGGCCTGATTCTGACTGGCCTGACAAAGTGTGGCTATGGAAATCAGGTCACTTTTAGTTAGTTGCTTAAAAGTGGGTTTAGGGGCGGAAATTCAGGCATCCTAAAGTTTGAAAATATTGGCCAGTTTCTCTGGAGCCCTTAACTTGGTGATGCTTCCCGTCTCTTAGAGAACCCTCATGGCACCCAAGCCCATGGTAAGGGTTCTTTGCCATTCCAGAAACCCAAGTGTTCACCATTTGTCACTCTCAGCTTTGATTAGCCGCTTCTCTTGTTCGTGAGCTATTTTCTGAGAGCGGTTTAAAAACAGCATCTGCAGAGAACCCCTCACATCAGGCCAAATCCATTGGGTGATGTTGCACTCTATATGATTTTATGAAAATCTGCTAATGAGTTAAATATAAGGTAACTGGAATATGCTTCATGCAAAAGGTCTCTTGTAAGGTATCATTACAAAGCTTATAATCTACTGAGTGTGGTCATCCTATTTGTCTAAATGTACCACTCAAGTATCTGACCAGGCATTTTAACTGCTTTTATTAGACCATACTGATGCATTTGAAAAGAGACTTGCAATCAAGTCAATGTCATTTCTCCCAAATCTGGGGTGGCAGTCTCCCCTTTGCTCTGTTCTCACTTCACAGGGACAGGAGCAGGGGCAATCCTTCTCTTGATGGCTCTCCTGCCATTCCTCTTCTTGGAAGGTAAAACCACAGGCTGATTTAAGTGCAGGACTCCGCCCTGAGAGATGGTTACCCCTCCCAGCAGTTTCTTGAGCTCTGAGTCGCTGTGAATGGCCAGCTGCAAGTGGCGTGGGGAAATCCGACGCTTCTTGCTGCGTGCAGCGACTTCCCCAGCAATATCCACCATCTCATGAGTCACTTATTGAAGCACCGCGGCCATATATACTGGGGCTCCAGCTCCAATACGGTCTGCAAATTGTCCTTTGCGGAGCAATCTGTCTATGCGACTGACAGAGAACTGCAGCCCAGCCCGGGAAGAACGGGTGATTTTGGCCTTAGGGTCTTTTGCGGTTGAGGTCTCACCAGAGTGCTCAGACTCAGACTCCGACTCAGTCTCAGACATGTTGCAGACCGCTAGTGTTCCAGCAACACTTGGCTTGACTTTCTTGGCTTTCTTTTGTTTTCTCTGCTTGGTTGACCTGAGTCTTTCCTCAGGAATTGGCCTGCCTAGCTTTTTTCTTGACTTGCTTGGCTTCAGTGGATGTTTCCTTGCTTGGCTCCACTTGCCTGTGTCTTTCTTTGCTTGGCTTGCCTGACTCTCTTTCCTTCTGTTCCTGGCTCTGTTCACTTGGTTTTCTCGCTCTTATTTTGCCTCCTTTGATTTCTTCCTGGTCTGGCCTGATTCTGACTGGCCTGACAAAGTGTGGCTGTGGCGTGGCTAAGCCACCTCTTGAAATCACCACAGTAGTATGCTAACCCTGACTGAGCCTGCAGCCTTTTATAACCTCAGTGTGTCTGAGAACCAATGGGCAGCTACTTCATTTGTTACCCAAGCCAGAGGGGATATGTCATCCTTTGATGACATCATTCCCATTCATTCACCGTTTGTGTTGGATTTTTAGTCGGTGATATCTGCTATTAGCAAAACTCATCCTGTAACGGCATGAAATAGGCTTTGGTTACATTTTGAAAATTAGATGCCTTAAATTAGGCACCTAAATAACTTATAAGTGGCCTGATTTGAAGAGAAGCTGACCACCCACAGCTCCTGTTGATTTCACTAGGAGTTTGGAGTGCTCAGCACCTATGGAAATCAGGTCACTTTTAGTTAGTTGCTTAAAAGTGGGTTTAGGGGCGGAAATTCAGGCATCCTAAAGTTTGAAAATATTGGCCAGTTTCTCTGGAGCCCTTAACTTGGTGATGCTTCCCGTCTCTTAGAGAACCCTCATGGCACCCAAGCCCATGGTAAGGGTTCTTTGCCATTCCAGAAACCCAAGTGTTCACCATTTGTCACTCTCAGCTTTGATTAGTCGCTTCTCTTGTTCGTGAGCTATTTTCTGGGAGCGGTTTAAAAACAGCATCTGCAGAGAACCCCTCACATCAGGCCAAATCCATTGGGTGATGTTGCACTCTATATGATTTTATGAAAATCTGCTAATGAGTTAAATATAAGGTAACTGGAATATGCTTCATGCAAAAGGTCTCTTGTAAGGTATCATTACAAAGCTTATAATCTACTGAGTGTGGTCATCCTATTTGTCTAAATGTACCACTCAAGTATCTGAAACTAGAAATATGAAATATAACTCTGAGGGCCTATTGTAATTATGCAAAGTGTGGGCCATTCATGGTGGTTTGGAATCTTGATGACTCCCATTAACCAGGACAATGGTCTGCAGATGGCTCTCTTTTACTTGTAAGTCTCCCTGTATACCTGTGTGCTGGCAAGTGGGTAATGTTTTCCCTTTAAAAAGGTGATCAAAGTTTATGTGAACCCCTCCAGGTATTTAATAATTTCAGAAAGCCTGATTCTAGTATCACTTATACTGTATAAATCTGATATTACTCTAAACGAGTCAATGGTTTTATAATGGGGTAACTAAAAAATAACAAAACAAAACAAAAAGAACAAAAGGAAAAGAAAAACCAGGCCCATAGGCTTTATCCTTCATGTGCAATGGATTAATTTTTTCTGTCATGAGTTTGTTGTTTTTTCTGTTTTCACAAAATATGCAATACACATCAACTTCAGTATGGGAAAAATGTTCCTAACCTTCAATCTATTGGGGAAATGCCTGAAAAAAACACAGAAATCACCTCCCGGAAGCTACACGATTTAGACATTTATGCTCCAATACGTCTGTTGGTCTATAAGGTGCCACAGGACTCTTTGTCGCTTTTTACAGATCCAGACTAACACGCCTACCCCTCTGATACTTGACACCATTTAGACAATTTCTGATGTCAATTTCTTAATGAAATGATGGAGTTCTATCTTTCAAGGCTTTTATACCATATTATCAATGCAGCTACCTGACCAACTGAATGATCCCTTAAAATTGTAGGCTAGTAAAAGAGGAAATTAATTCACAAAAGAAGACCAGGCATTTTAACTGCTTTTATTAGACCATACTGATGCATTTGAAAAGAGCCTTGCAATCAAGTCAATGTCATTTCTCCCAAATCTGGGCTGGCAGTCTCCCCTTTGCTCTGTTCTCACTTCACAGGGACAGGAGCAGGGGCAATCCTTCTCTTGATGGCTCTCCTGCCATTCCTCTTCTTGGAAGGTAAAACCACAGGCTGATTTAAGTGCAGGACTCCGCCCTGAGAGATGGTGACCCCTCCCAGCAGTTTCTTGAGCTCTGAGTCGCTGTGAATGGCCAGCTGCAAGTGGCGTGGGGAAATCCGACGCTTCTTGCTGCGTGCAGCGACTTCCCCAGCAATATCCACCATCTCATGAGTCACTTATTGAAGCACCGCGGCCATATATACTGGGGCTCCAGCTCCAATACGGTCTGCAAATTGTCCTTTGCGGAGCAATCTGTCTATGCGACTGACAGAGAACTGCAGCCCAGCCCGGGAAGAACGGGTGATTTTGGCCTTAGGGTCTTTTGCGGTTGAGGTCTCACCAGAGTGCTCAGACTCAGACTCCGACTCAGTCTCAGACATGTTGCAGACTTCTAGTGTTCCAGCAACACTTGGCTTGACTTTCTCGGCTTTCTTTTGTTTTCTCTGCTTGGTTGACCTGAGTCTTTCCTCAGGAATTGGCCTGCCTAGCTTTTTTCTTGACTTGCTTGGCTTCAGTGGATGTTTCCTTGCTTGGCTCCACTTGCCTGTGTCTTTCTTTGCTTGGCTTGCCTGACTCTCTTTCCTTCTGTTCCTGGCTCTGTTCACTTGGTTTTCTCGCTCTTATTTTGCCTTCTTTGATTTCTTCCTGGTCTGGCCTGATTCTGACTGGCCTGACAAAGTGTGGCTGTGGCTTGGCTAAGCCACCTCTTGAAATCACCACAGTAGTATGCTAACCCTGACTGAGCCTGCAGCCTTTTATAACCTCAGTGTGTCTGAGAACCAATGGGCAGCTACTTCATTTGTTACCCAAGCCAGAGGGGATATGTCATCCTTTGATGACATCATTCCCATTCATTCACCGTTTGTGTTGGATTTTTAGTCGGTGATATCTGCTATTAGCAAAACTCATCCTGTAACGGCATGAAATAGGCTTTGGTTACATTTTGAAAATTAGATGCCTTAAATTAGGCACCTAAATAACTTATAAGTGGCCTGATTTGAAGAGGAGCTGAGCACCCACAGCTCCTGTTGATTTCACTAGGAGTTTGGAGTGCTCAGCACCTATGGAAATCAGGTCACTTTTAGTTAGTTGCTTAAAAGTGGGTTTAGGGGCGGAAATTCAGGCATCCTAAAGTTTGAAAATATTGGCCAGTTTCTCTGGAGCCCTTAACTTGGTGATGCTTCCCGTCTCTTAGAGAACCCTCATGGCACCCAAGCCCATGGTAAGGGTTCTTTGCCATTCCAGAAACCCAAGTGTTCACCATTTGTCACTCTCAGCTTTGATTGGCCGCTTCTCTTGTTCGTGAGCTATTTTCTGAGAGCGGTTTAAAAACAGCATCTGCAGAGAACCCCTCACATCAGGCCAAATCCATTGGGTGATGTTGCACTCTATATGATTTTATGAAAATCTGCTAATGAGTTAAATATAAGGTAACTGGAATATGCTTCATGCAAAAGGTCTCTTGTAAGGTATCATTACAAAGCTTATAATCTACTGAGTGTGGTCATCCTATTTGTCTAAATGTACCACTCAAGTATCTGAAACTAGAAATATGAAATATAACTCTGAGGGCCTATTGTAATTATGCAAAGTGTGGGCCATTCATGGTGGTTTGGAATCTTGATGACTCCCATTAACCAGGACAATCGTCTGCAGATGGCTCTCTTTTACTTGTAAGTCTCCCTGTATACCTGTGTGCTGGCAAGTGGGTAATGTTTTCCCTTTAAAAAGGTGATCAAAGTTTATGTGAACCCCTCCAGGTATTTAATAATTTCAGAAAGCCTGATTCTAGTATCACGTATACTGTATAAATCTGATATTACTCTAAACGAGTCAATGGTTTTATAATGGGGTAACTAAAATATAACAAAACAAAACAAAAAGAACAAAAGGAAAAGAAAAACCAGGCCCATAGGCTTTATCCTTCATGTGCAATGGATTAATTTTTTCTGTCATGAGTTTGTTCTTTTTTCTGTTTTCACAAAATATGCAATACACATCAACTTCACTATGGGAAAAATGTTCCTAATCTTCAATCTATTGGGGAAATGCCTGAAAAAAAACACAGAAATCACCTCCCGGAAGCTACACGATTTAGACATTTATGCTCCAATACGTCTGTTGGTCTATAAGGTGCCACAGGACTCTTTGTCGCTTTTTACAGATCCAGACTAACACGCCTACCCCTCTGATACTTGACACCATTTAGACAATTTCTGATGTCAATTTCTTAATGAAATGATGGAGTTCTATCTTTCTAGGTTTTTATACCATATTATCAATGCAGCTACCTGACCAACTGAATGATCCCTTAAAATTGTAGGCTAGTAAAAGAGGAAATTAATTCACAAAAGAAGACCAGGCATTTTAACTGCTTTTATTAGACCATACTGATGCATTTGAAAAGAGCCTTGCAATCAAGTCAATGTCATTTCTCCCAAATCTGGGGTGGCAGTCTCCCCTTTGCTCTGTTCTCACTTCACAGGGACAGGAGCAGGGGCAATCCTTCTCTTGATGGCTCTCCTGCCATTCCTCTTCTTGGAAGGTAAAACCACAGGCTGATTTAAGTGCAGGACTCCGCCCTGAGAGATGGTGACCCCTCCCAGCAGTTTCTTGAGCTCTGAGTCGCTGTGATTGGCCAGCTGCAAGTGGCGTGGGGAAATCCGACGCTTCTTGCTGCGTGCAGCGACTTCCCCAGCAATATCCACCATCTCATGAGTCACTTATTGAAGCACCGCGGCCATATATACTGGGGCTCCAGCTCCAATACGGTCTGCAAATTGTCCTTTGCGGAGCAATCTGTCTATGCGACTGACAGAGAACTGCAGCCCAGCCCGGGAAGAACGGGTGATTTTGGCCTTAGGGTCTTTTGCGGTTGAGGTCTCACCAGAGTGCTCAGACTCAGACTCCGACTCAGTCTCAGACATGTTGCAGACTTCTAGTGTTCCAGCAACACTTGGCTTGACTTTCTCGGCTTTCTTTTGTTTTCTCTGCTTGGTTGACCTGAGTCTTTCCTCAGGAATTGGCCTGCCTAGCTTTTTTCTTGACTTGCTTGGCTTCAGTGGATGTTTCCTTGCTTGGCTCCACTTGCCTGTGTCTTTCTTTGCTTGGCTTGCCTGACTCTCTTTCCTTCTGTTCCTGGCTCTGTTCACTTGGTTTTCTCGCTCTTATTTTGCCTTCTTTGATTTCTTCCTGGTCTGGCCTGATTCTGAGTGGCCTGACAAAGTGTGGCTATGGAAATCAGGTCACTTTTAGTTAGTTGCTTAAAAGTGGGTTTAGGGGCGGAAATTCAGGCATCCTAAAGTTTGAAAATATTGGCCAGTTTCTCTGGAGCCCTTAACTTGGTGATGCTTCCCGTCTCTTAGAGAACCCTCATGGCACCCAAGCCCATGGTAAGGGTTCTTTGCCATTCCAGAAACCCAAGTGTTCACCATTTGTCACTCTCAGCTTTGATTGGCCGCTTCTCTTGTTCGTGAGCTATTTTCTGAGAGCGGTTTAAAAACAGCATCTGCAGAGAACCCCTCACATCAGGCCAAATCCATTGGGTGATGTTGCACTCTATATGATTTTATGAAAATCTGCTAATGAGTTAAATATAAGGTAACTGGAATATGCTTCATGCAAAAGGTCTCTTGTAAGGTATCATTACAAAGCTTATAATCTACTGAGTGTGGTCATCCTATTTGTCTAAATGTACCACTCAAGTATCTGACCAGGCATTTTAACTGCTTTTATTAGACCATACTGATGCATTTGAAAAAAGCCTTGCAATCAAGTCAATGTCATTTCTCCCAAATCTGGGCTGGCAGTCTCCCCTTTGCTCTGTTCTCACTTCACAGGGACAGGAGCAGGGGCAATCCTTCTCTTGATGGCTCTCCTGCCATTCCTCTTCTTGGAAGGTAAAACCACAGGCTGATTTAAGTGCAGGACTCCGCCCTGAGAGATGGTGACCCCTCCCAGCAGTTTCTTGAGCTCTGAGTCGCTGTGAATGGCCAGCTGCAAGTGGCGTGGGGAAATCCGACGCTTCTTGCTGCGTGCAGCGACTTCCCCAGCAATATCCACCATCTCATGAGTCACTTATTGAAGCACCGCGGCCATATATACTGGGGCTCCAGCTCCAATACGGTCTGCAAATTGTCCTTTGCGGAGCAATCTGTCTATGCGACTGACAGAGAACTGCAGCCCAGCCCGGGAAGAACGGGTGATTTTGGCCTTAGGGTCTTTTGCGGTTGAGGTCTCACCAGAGTGCTCAGACTCAGACTCCGACTCAGTCTCAGACATGTTGCAGACCGCTAGTGTTCCAGCAACACTTGGCTTGACTTTCTCGGCTTTCTTTTGTTTTCTCTGCTTGGTTGACCTGAGTCTTTCCTCAGGAATTGGCCTGCCTAGCTTTTTTCTTGACTTGCTTGGCTTCAGTGGATGTTTCCTTGCTTGGCTCCACTTGCCTGTGTCTTTCTTTGCTTGGCTTGCCTGACTCTCTTTCCTTCTGTTCCTGGCTCTGTTCACTTGGTTTTCTCGCTCTTATTTTGCCTCCTTTGATTTCTTCCTGGTCTGGCCTGATTCTGACTGGCCTGACAAAGTGTGGCTGTGGCTTGGCTAAGCCACCTCTTGAAATCACCACAGTAGTATGCTAACCCTGACTGAGCCTGCAGCCTTTTATAACCTCAGTGTGTCTGAGAACCAATGGGCAGCTACTTCATTTGTTACCCAAGCCAGAGGGGATATGTCATCCTTTGATGACATCATTCCCATTCATTCACCGTTTGTGTTGGATTTTTAGTCGGTGATATCTGCTATTAGCAAAACTCATCCTGTAACGGCATGAAATAGGCTTTGGTTACATTTTGAAAATTAGATGCCTTAAATTAGGCACCTAAATAACTTATAAGTGGCCTGATTTGAAGAGAAGCTGAGCACCCACAGCTCCTGTTGATTTCACTAGGAGTTTGGAGTGCTCAGCACCTATGGAAATCAGGTCACTTTTAGTTAGTTGCTTAAAAGTGGGTTTAGGGGTGGAAATTCAGGCATCCTAAAGTTTGAAAATATTGGCCAGTTTCTCTGGAGCCCTTAACTTGGTGATGCTTCCCGTCTCTTAGAGAACCCTCATGGCACCCAAGCCCATGGTAAGGGTTCTTTGCCATTCCAGAAACCCAAGTGTTCACCATTTGTCACTCTCAGCTTTGATTAGTCGCTTCTCTTGTTCGTGAGCTATTTTCTGAGAGCGGTTTAAAAACAGCATCTGCAGAGAACCCCTCACATCAGGCCAAATCCATTGGGTGATGTTGCACTCTATATGATTTTATGAAAATCTGCTAATGAGTTAAATATAAGGTAACTGGAATATGCTTCATGCAAAAGGTCTCTTGTAAGGTATCATTACAAAGCTTATAATCTACTGAGTGTGGTCATCCTATTTGTCTAAATGTACCACTCAAGTATCTGAAACTAGAAATATGAAATATAACTCTGAGGGCCTATTGTAATTATGCAAAGTGTGGGCCATTCATGGTGGTTTGGAATCTTGATGACTCCCATTAACCAGGACAATGGTCTGCAGATGGCTCTCTTTTACTTGTAAGTCTCCCTGTATACCTGTGTGCTGGCAAGTGGGTAATGTTTTCCCTTTAAAAAGGTGATCAAAGTGTATGTGAACCCCTCCAGGTATTTAATAATTTCAGAAAGCCTGATTCTAGTATCACTTATACTGTATAAATCTGATATTACTCTAAACGAGTCAATGGTTTTATAATGGGGTAACTAAAAAATAACAAAACAAAACAAAAAGAACAAAAGGAAAAGAAAAACCAGGCCCATAGGCTTTATCCTTCATGTGCAATGGATTAAATTTTTCTGTCATGAGTTTGTTCTTTTTTCTGTTTTCACAAAATATGCAAGACACATCAACTTCACTATGGGAAAAATGTTCCTAACCTTCAATCTATTGGGGAAATGCCTGAAAAAAACACAGAAATCACCTCCCGGAAGCTACACGATTTAGACATTTATGCTCCAATACGTCTGTTGGTCTATAAGGTGCCACAGGACTCTTTGTCGCTTTTTACAGATCCAGACTAACACGCCTACCCCTCTGATACTTGACACCATTTAGACAATTTCTGATGTCAATTTCTTAATGAAATGATGGAGTTCTATCTTTCAAGGCTTTTATACCATATTATCAATGCAGCTACCTGACCAACTGAATGATCCCTTAAAATTGTAGGCTAGTAAAAGAGGAAATTAATTCACAAAAGAAGACCAGGCATTTTAACTGCTTTTATTAGACCATACTGATGCATTTGAAAAGAGCCTTGCAATCAAGTCAATGTCATTTCTCCCAAATCTGGGCTGGCAGTCTCCCCTTTGCTCTGTTCTCACTTCACAGGGACAGGAGCAGGGGCAATCCTTCTCTTGATGGCTCTCCTGCCATTCCTCTTCTTGGAAGGTAAAACCACAGGCTGATTTAAGTGCAGGACTCCGCCCTGAGAGATGGTGACCCCTCCCAGCAGTTTCTTGAGCTCTGAGTCGCTGTGAATGGCCAGCTGCAAGTGGCGTGGGGAAATCCGACGCTTCTTGCTGCGTGCAGCGACTTCCCCAGCAATATCCACCATCTCATGAGTCACTTATTGAAGCACCGCGGCCATATATACTGGGGCTCCAGCTCCAATACGGTCTGCAAATTGTCCTTTGCGGAGCAATCTGTCTATGCGACTGACAGAGAACTGCAGCCCAGCCCGGGAAGAACGGGTGATTTTGGCCTTAGGGTCTTTTGCGGTTGAGGTCTCACCAGAGTGCTCAGACTCAGACTCCGACTCAGTCTCAGACATGTTGCAGACTTCTAGTGTTCCAGCAACACTTGGCTTGACTTTCTCGGCTTTCTTTTGTTTTCTCTGCTTGGTTGACCTGAGTCTTTCCTCAGGAATTGGCCTGCCTAGCTTTTTTCTTGACTTGCTTGGCTTCAGTGGATGTTTCCTTGCTTGGCTCCACTTGCCTGTGTCTTTCTTTGCTTGGCTTGCCTGACTCTCTTTCCTTCTGTTCCTGGCTCTGTTCACTTGGTTTTCTCGCTCTTATTTTGCCTTCTTTGATTTCTTCCTGGTCTGGCCTGATTCTGAGTGGCCTGACAAAGTGTGGCTATGGAAATCAGGTCACTTTTAGTTAGTTGCTTAAAAGTGGGTTTAGGGGCGGAAATTCAGGCATCCTAAAGTTTGAAAATATTGGCCAGTTTCTCTGGAGCCCTTAACTTGGTGATGCTTCCCGTCTCTTAGAGAACCCTCATGGCACCCAAGCCCATGGTAAGGGTTCTTTGCCATTCCAGAAACCCAAGTGTTCACCATTTGTCACTCTCAGCTTTGATTGGCCGCTTCTCTTGTTCGTGAGCTATTTTCTGAGAGCGGTTTAAAAACAGCATCTGCAGAGAACCCCTCACATCAGGCCAAATCCATTGGGTGATGTTGCACTCTATATGATTTTATGAAAATCTGCTAATGAGTTAAATATAAGGTAACTGGAATATGCTTCATGCAAAAGGTCTCTTGTAAGGTATCATTACAAAGCTTATAATCTACTGAGTGTGGTCATCCTATTTGTCTAAATGTACCACTCAAGTATCTGAAACTAGAAATATGAAATATAACTCTGAGGGCCTATTGTAATTATGCAAAGTGTGGGCCATTCATGGTGGTTTGGAATCTTGATGACTCCCATTAACCAGGACAATGGTCTGCAGATGGCTCTCTTTTACTTGTAAGTCTCCCTGTATACCTGTGTGCTGGCAAGTGGGTAATGTTTTCCCTTTAAAAAGGTGATCAAAGTGTATGTGAACCCCTCCAGGTATTTAATAATTTCAGAAAGCCTGATTCTAGTATCACTTATACTGTATAAATCGGATATTACTCTAAACGAGTCAATGGTTTTATAATGGGGTAACTAAAATATAACAAAACAAAACAAAAAGAACAAAAGGAAAAGAAAAACCAGGCCCATAGGCTTTATCCTTCATGTGCAATGGATTAATTTTTTCTGTCATGAGTTTGTTCTTTTTTCTGTTTTCACAAAATATGCAAGACACATCAACTTCACTATGGGAAAAATGTTCCTAACCTTCAATCTATTGGGGAAATGCCTGAAAAAAACACAGAAATCACCTCCCGGAAGCTACACGATTTAGACATTTATGCTCCAATACGTCTGTTGGTCTATAAGGTGCCACAGGACTCTTTGTCGCTTTTTACAGATCCAGACTAACACGCCTACCCCTCTGATACTTGACACCATTTAGACAATTTCTGATGTCAATTTCTTAATGAAATGATGGAGTTCTATCTTTCAAGGCTTTTATACCATATTATCAATGCAGCTACCTGACCAACTGAATGATCCCTTAAAATTGTAGGCTAGTAAAAGAGGAAATTAATTCACAAAAGAAGACCAGGCATTTTAACTGCTTTTATTAGACCATACTGATGCATTTGAAAAGAGCCTTGCAATCAAGTCAATGTCATTTCTCCCAAATCTGGGCTGGCAGTCTCCCCTTTGCTCTGTTCTCACTTCACAGGGACAGGAGCAGGGGCAATCCTTCTCTTGATGGCTCTCCTGCCATTCCTCTTCTTGGAAGGTAAAACCACAGGCTGATTTAAGTGCAGGACTCCGCCCTGAGAGATGGTGACCCCTCCCAGCAGTTTCTTGAGCTCTGAGTCGCTGTGAATGGCCAGCTGCAAGTGGCGTGGGGAAATCCGACGCTTCTTGCTGCGTGCAGCGACTTCCCCAGCAATATCCACCATCTCATGAGTCACTTATTGAAGCACCGCGGCCATATATACTGGGGCTCCAGCTCCAATACGGTCTGCAAATTGTCCTTTGCGGAGCAATCTGTCTATGCGACTGACAGAGAACTGCAGCCCAGCCCGGGAAGAACGGGTGATTTTGGCCTTAGGGTCTTTTGCGGTTGAGGTCTCACCAGAGTGCTCAGACTCAGACTCAGACTCAGTCTCAGACATGTTGCAGACTTCTAGTGTTCCAGCAACACTTGGCTTGACTTTCTCGGCTTTCTTTTGTTTTCTCTGCTTGGTTGACCTGAGTCTTTCCTCAGGAATTGGCCTGCCTAGCTTTTTTCTTGACTTGCTTGGCTTCAGTGGATGTTTCCTTGCTTGGCTCCACTTGCCTGTGTCTTTCTTTGCTTGGCTTGCCTGACTCTCTTTCCTTCTGTTCCTGGCTCTGTTCACTTGGTTTTCTCGCTCTTATTTTGCCTTCTTTGATTTCTTCCTGGTCTGGCCTGATTCTGACTGGCCTGACAAAGTGTGGCTGTGGCTTGGCTAAGCCACCTCTTGAAATCACCACAGTAGTATGCTAACCCTGACTGAGCCTGCAGCCTTTTATAACCTCAGTGTGTCTGAGAACCAATGGGCAGCTACTTCATTTGTTACCCAAGCCAGAGGGGATATGTCATCTTTTGACGACATCATTCCCATTCATTCACCGTTTGTGTTGGATTTTTAGTCAGTGATATCTGCTATTAGCAAAACTCATCCTGTAACAGCATGAAATAGGCTTTGGTTACATTTTGAAAATTAGATGCCTTAAATGAGGCACCTAAATAACTTATAAGTGGCCTGATTTGAAGAGGAGCTGAGCACCCACAGCTCCTGTTGATTTCACTAGGAGTTTGGAGTGCTCAGCACCTATGGAAATCAGGTCACTTTTAGTTAGTTGCTTAAAAGTCGGTTTAGGGGCGGAAATTCAGGCATCCTAAAGTTTGAAAATATTGGCCAGTTTCTCTGGAGCCCTTAACTTGGTGATGCTTCCCGTCTCTTAGAGAACCCTCATGGCACCCAAGCCCATGGTAAGGGTTCTTTGCCATTCCAGAAACCCAAGTGTTCACCATTTGTCACTCTCAGCTTTGATTAGCCGCTTCTCTTGTTCGTGAGCTATTTTCTGAGAGCGGTTTAAAAACAGCATCTGCAGAGAACCCCTCACATCAGGCCAAATCCATTGGGTGATGTTGCACTCTATATGATTTTATGAAAATCTGCTAATGAGTTAAATATAAGGTAACTGGAATATGCTTCATGCAAAAGGTCTCTTGTAAGGTATCATTACAAAGCTTATAATCTACTGAGTGTGGTCATCCTATTTGTCTAAATGTACCACTCAAGTATCTGAAACTAGAAATATGAAATATAACTCTGAGGGCCTATTGTAATTATGCAAAGTGTGGGCCATTCATGGTGGTTTGGAATCTTGATGACTCCCATTAACCAGGACAATGGTCTGCAGATGGCTCTCTTTTACTTGTAAGTCTCCCTGTATACCTGTGTGCAGGCAAGTGGGTAATGTTTTCCCTTTAAAAAGGTGAACAAAGTTTATGTGAACCCCTCCAGGTATTTAATAATTTCAGAAAGCCTGATTCTAGTATCACTTATACTGTATAAATCTGATATTACTCTAAACGAGTCAATGGTTTTATAATGGGGTAACTAAAAAATAACAAAACAAAACAAAAAGAACAAAAGGAAAAGAAAAACCAGGCCCATAGGCTTTATCCTTCATGTGCAATGGATTAAATTTTTCTGTCATGAGTTTGTTCTTTTTTCTGTTTTCACAAAATATGCAATACACATCAACTTCACTATGGGAAAAATGTTCCTAACCTTCAATCTATTGGGGAAATGCCTGAAAAAAACACAGAAATCACCTCCCGGAAGCTACACGATTTAGACATTTATGCTCCAATACGTCTGTTGGTCTATAAGGTGCCACAGGACTCTTTGTCGCTTTTTACAGATCCAGACTAACACGCCTACCCCTCTGATACTTGACACCATTTAGACAATTTCTGATGTCAATTTCTTAATGAAATGATGGAGTTCTATCTTTCTAGGCTTTTATACCATATTATCAATGCAGCTACCTGACCAACTGAATGATCCCTTAAAATTGTAGGCTAGTAAAAGAGGAAATTAATTCACAAAAGAAGACCAGGCATTTTAACTGCTTTTATTAGACCATACTGATGCATTTGAAAAGAGCCTTGCAATCAAGTCAATGTCATTTCTCCCAAATCTGGGGTGGCAGTCTCCCCTTTGCTCTGTTCTCACTTCACAGGGACAGGAGCAGGGGCAATCCTTCTCTTGATGGCTCTCCTGCCATTCCTCTTCTTGGAAGGTAAAACCACAGGCTGATTTAAGTGCAGGACTCCGCCCTGAGAGATGGTGACCCCTCCCAGCAGTTTCTTGAGCTCTGAGTCGCTGTGAATGGCCAGCTGCAAGTGGCGTGGGGAAATCCGACGCTTCTTGCTGCGTGCAGCGACTTCCCCAGCAATATCCACCATCTCATGAGTCACTTATTGAAGCACCGCGGCCATATATACTGGGGCTCCAGCTCCAATACGGTCTGCAAATTGTCCTTTGCGGAGCAATCTGTCTATGCGACTGACAGAGAACTGCAGCCCAGCCCGGGAAGAACGGGTGATTTTGGCCTTAGGGTCTTTTGCAGTTGAGGTCTCACCAGAGTGCTCAGACTCAGACTCTGACTCAGTCTCAGACATGTTGCAGACTTCTAGTGTTCCAGCAACACTTGGCTTGACTTTCTCGGCTTTCTTTTGTTTTCTCTGCTTGGTTGACCTGAGTCTTTCCTCAGGAATTGGCCTGCCTAGCTTTTTTCTTGACTTGCTTGGCTTCAGTGGATGTTTCCTTGCTTGGCTCCACTTGCCTGTGTCTTTCTTTGCTTGGCTTGCCTGACTCTCTTTCCTTCTGTTCCTGGCTCTGTTCACTTGGTTTTCTCGCTCTTATTTTGCCTTCTTTGATTTCTTCCTGGTCTGGCCTGATTCTGACTGGCCTGACAAAGTGTGGCTGTGGCTTGGCTAAGCCACCTCTTGAAATCACCACAGTAGTATGCTAACCCTGACTGAGCCTGCAGCCTTTTATAACCTCAGTGTGTCTGAGAACCAATGGGCAGCTACTTCATTTGTTACCCAAGCCAGAGGGGATATGTCATCTTTTGACGACATCATTCCCATTCATTCACCGTTTGTGTTGGATTTTTAGTCAGTGATATCTGCTATTAGCAAAACTCATCCTGTAACAGCATGAAATAGGCTTTGGTTACATTTTGAAAATTAGATGCCTTAAATGAGGCACCTAAATAACTTATAAGTGGCCTGATTTGAAGAGGAGCTGAGCACCCACAGCTCCTGTTGATTTCACTAGGAGTTTGGAGTGCTCAGCACCTATGGAAATCAGGTCACTTTTAGTTAGTTGCTTAAAAGTCGGTTTAGGGGCGGAAATTCAGGCATCCTAAAGTTTGAAAATATTGGCCAGTTTCTCTGGAGCCCTTAACTTGGTGATGCTTCCCGTCTCTTAGAGAACCCTCATGGCACCCAAGCCCATGGTAAGGGTTCTTTGCCATTCCAGAAACCCAAGTGTTCACCATTTGTCACTCTCAGCTTTGATTAGCCGCTTCTCTTGTTCGTGAGCTATTTTCTGAGAGCGGTTTAAAAACAGCATCTGCAGAGAACCCCTCACATCAGGCCAAATCCATTGGGTGATGTTGCACTCTATATGATTTTATGAAAATCTGCTAATGAGTTAAATATAAGGTAACTGGAATATGCTTCATGCAAAAGGTCTCTTGTAAGGTATCATTACAAAGCTTATAATCTACTGAGTGTGGTCATCCTATTTGTCTAAATGTACCACTCAAGTATCTGAAACTAGAAATATGAAATATAACTCTGAGGGCCTATTGTAATTATGCAAAGTGTGGGCCATTCATGGTGGTTTGGAATCTTGATGACTCCCATTAACCAGGACAATGGTCTGCAGATGGCTCTCTTTTACTTGTAAGTCTCCCTGTATACCTGTGTGCAGGCAAGTGGGTAATGTTTTCCCTTTAAAAAGGTGAACAAAGTTTATGTGAACCCCTCCAGGTATTTAATAATTTCAGAAAGCCTGATTCTAGTATCACTTATACTGTATAAATCTGATATTACTCTAAACGAGTCAATGGTTTTATAATGGGGTAACTAAAAAATAACAAAACAAAACAAAAAGAACAAAAGGAAAAGAAAAACCAGGCCCATAGGCTTTATCCTTCATGTGCAATGGATTAAATTTTTCTGTCATGAGTTTGTTCTTTTTTCTGTTTTCACAAAATATGCAATACACATCAACTTCACTATGGGAAAAATGTTCCTAACCTTCAATCTATTGGGGAAATGCCTGAAAAAAACACAGAAATCACCTCCCGGAAGCTACACGATTTAGACATTTATGCTCCAATACGTCTGTTGGTCTATAAGGTGCCACAGGACTCTTTGTCGCTTTTTACAGATCCAGACTAACACGCCTACCCCTCTGATACTTGACACCATTTAGACAATTTCTGATGTCAATTTCTTAATGAAATGATGGAGTTCTATCTTTCTAGGCTTTTATACCATATTATCAATGCAGCTACCTGACCAACTGAATGATCCCTTAAAATTGTAGGCTAGTAAAAGAGGAAATTAATTCACAAAAGAAGACCAGGCATTTTAACTGCTTTTATTAGACCATACTGATGCATTTGAAAAGAGCCTTGCAATCAAGTCAATGTCATTTCTCCCAAATCTGGGGTGGCAGTCTCCCCTTTGCTCTGTTCTCACTTCACAGGGACAGGAGCAGGGGCAATCCTTCTCTTGATGGCTCTCCTGCCATTCCTCTTCTTGGAAGGTAAAACCACAGGCTGATTTAAGTGCAGGACTCCGCCCTGAGAGATGGTGACCCCTCCCAGCAGTTTCTTGAGCTCTGAGTCGCTGTGAATGGCCAGCTGCAAGTGGCGTGGGGAAATCCGACGCTTCTTGCTGCGTGCAGCGACTTCCCCAGCAATATCCACCATCTCATGAGTCACTTATTGAAGCACCGCGGCCATATATACTGGGGCTCCAGCTCCAATACGGTCTGCAAATTGTCCTTTGCGGAGCAATCTGTCTATGCGACTGACAGAGAACTGCAGCCCAGCCCGGGAAGAACGGGTGATTTTGGCCTTAGGGTCTTTTGCGGTTGAGGTCTCACCAGAGTGCTCAGACTCAGACTCCGACTCAGTCTCAGACATGTTGCAGACTTCTAGTGTTCCAGCAACACTTGGCTTGACTTTCTCGGCTTTCTTTTGTTTTCTCTGCTTGGTTGACCTGAGTCTTTCCTCAGGAATTGGCCTGCCTAGCTTTTTTCTTGACTTGCTTGGCTTCAGTGGATGTTTCCTTGCTTGGCTCCACTTGCCTGTGTCTTTCTTTGCTTGGCTTGCCTGACTCTCTTTCCTTCTGTTCCTGGCTCTGTTCACTTGGTTTTCTCGCTCTTATTTTGCCTTCTTTGATTTCTTCCTGGTCTGGCCTGATTCTGACTGGCCTGACAAAGTGTGGCTGTGGCTTGGCTAAGCCACCTCTTGAAATCACCACAGTAGTATGCTAACCCTGACTGAGCCTGCAGCCTTTTATAACCTCAGTGTGTCTGAGAACCAATGGGCAGCTACTTCATTTGTTACCCAAGCCAGAGGGGATATGTCATCCTTTGATGACATCATTCCCATTCATTCACCGTTTGTGTTGGATTTTTAGTCGGTGATATCTGCTATTAGCAAAACTCATCCTGTAACGGCATGAAATAGGCTTTGGTTACATTTTGAAAATTAGATGCCTTAAATTAGGCACCTAAATAACTTATAAGTGGCCTGATTTGAAGAGAAGCTGAGCACCCACAGCTCCTGTTGATTTCACTAGGAGTTTGGAGTGCTCAGCACCTATGGAAATCAGGTCACTTTTAGTTAGTTGCTTAAAAGTGGGTTTAGGGGTGGAAATTCAGGCATCCTAAAGTTTGAAAATATTGGCCAGTTTCTCTGGAGCCCTTAACTTGGTGATGCTTCCCGTCTCTTAGAGAACCCTCATGGCACCCAAGCCCATGGTAAGGGTTCTTTGCCATTCCAGAAACCCAAGTGTTCACCATTTGTCACTCTCAGCTTTGATTAGTCGCTTCTCTTGTTCGTGAGCTATTTTCTGAGAGCGGTTTAAAAACAGCATCTGCAGAGAACCCCTCACATCAGGCCAAATCCATTGGGTGATGTTGCACTCTATATGATTTTATGAAAATCTGCTAATGAGTTAAATATAAGGTAACTGGAATATGCTTCATGCAAAAGGTCTCTTGTAAGGTATCATTACAAAGCTTATAATCTACTGAGTGTGGTCATCCTATTTGTCTAAATGTACCACTCAAGTATCTGAAACTAGAAATATGAAATATAACTCTGAGGGCCTATTGTAATTATGCAAAGTGTGGGCCATTCATGGTGGTTTGGAATCTTGATGACTCCCATTAACCAGGACAATGGTCTGCAGATGGCTCTCTTTTACTTGTAAGTCTCCCTGTATACCTGTGTGCTGGCAAGTGGGTAATGTTTTCCCTTTAAAAAGGTGATCAAAGTGTATGTGAACCCCTCCAGGTATTTAATAATTTCAGAAAGCCTGATTCTAGTATCACTTATACTGTATAAATCTGATATTACTCTAAACGAGTCAATGGTTTTATAATGGGGTAACTAAAAAATAACAAAACAAAACAAAAAGAACAAAAGGAAAAGAAAAACCAGGCCCATAGGCTTTATCCTTCATGTGCAATGGATTAAATTTTTCTGTCATGAGTTTGTTCTTTTTTCTGTTTTCACAAAATATGCAAGACACATCAACTTCACTATGGGAAAAATGTTCCTAACCTTCAATCTATTGGGGAAATGCCTGAAAAAAACACAGAAATCACCTCCCGGAAGCTACACGATTTAGACATTTATGCTCCAATACGTCTGTTGGTCTATAAGGTGCCACAGGACTCTTTGTCGCTTTTTACAGATCCAGACTAACACGCCTACCCCTCTGATACTTGACACCATTTAGACAATTTCTGATGTCAATTTCTTAATGAAATGATGGAGTTCTATCTTTCAAGGCTTTTATACCATATTATCAATGCAGCTACCTGACCAACTGAATGATCCCTTAAAATTGTAGGCTAGTAAAAGAGGAAATTAATTCACAAAAGAAGACCAGGCATTTTAACTGCTTTTATTAGACCATACTGATGCATTTGAAAAGAGCCTTGCAATCAAGTCAATGTCATTTCTCCCAAATCTGGGCTGGCAGTCTCCCCTTTGCTCTGTTCTCACTTCACAGGGACAGGAGCAGGGGCAATCCTTCTCTTGATGGCTCTCCTGCCATTCCTCTTCTTGGAAGGTAAAACCACAGGCTGATTTAAGTGCAGGACTCCGCCCTGAGAGATGGTGACCCCTCCCAGCAGTTTCTTGAGCTCTGAGTCGCTGTGAATGGCCAGCTGCAAGTGGCGTGGGGAAATCCGACGCTTCTTGCTGCGTGCAGCGACTTCCCCAGCAATATCCACCATCTCATGAGTCACTTATTGAAGCACCGCGGCCATATATACTGGGGCTCCAGCTCCAATACGGTCTGCAAATTGTCCTTTGCGGAGCAATCTGTCTATGCGACTGACAGAGAACTGCAGCCCAGCCCGGGAAGAACGGGTGATTTTGGCCTTAGGGTCTTTTGCGGTTGAGGTCTCACCAGAGTGCTCAGACTCAGACTCCGACTCAGTCTCAGACATGTTGCAGACTTCTAGTGTTCCAGCAACACTTGGCTTGACTTTCTCGGCTTTCTTTTGTTTTCTCTGCTTGGTTGACCTGAGTCTTTCCTCAGGAATTGGCCTGCCTAGCTTTTTTCTTGACTTGCTTGGCTTCAGTGGATGTTTCCTTGCTTGGCTCCACTTGCCTGTGTCTTTCTTTGCTTGGCTTGCCTGACTCTCTTTCCTTCTGTTCCTGGCTCTGTTCACTTGGTTTTCTCGCTCTTATTTTGCCTTCTTTGATTTCTTCCTGGTCTGGCCTGATTCTGAGTGGCCTGACAAAGTGTGGCTATGGAAATCAGGTCACTTTTAGTTAGTTGCTTAAAAGTGGGTTTAGGGGTGGAAATTCAGGCATCCTAAAGTTTGAAAATATTGGCCAGTTTCTCTGGAGCCCTTAACTTGGTGATGCTTCCCGTCTCTTAGAGAACCCTCATGGCACCCAAGCCCATGGTAAGGGTTCTTTGCCATTCCAGAAACCCAAGTGTTCACCATTTGTCACTCTCAGCTTTGATTAGTCGCTTCTCTTGTTCGTGAGCTATTTTCTGAGAGCGGTTTAAAAACAGCATCTGCAGAGAACCCCTCACATCAGGCCAAATCCATTGGGTGATGTTGCACTCTATATGATTTTATGAAAATCTGCTAATGAGTTAAATATAAGGTAACTGGAATATGCTTCATGCAAAAGGTCTCTTGTAAGGTATCATTACAAAGCTTATAATCTACTGAGTGTGGTCATCCTATTTGTCTAAATGTACCACTCAAGTATCTGAAACTAGAAATATGAAATATAACTCTGAGGGCCTATTGTAATTATGCAAAGTGTGGGCCATTCATGGTGGTTTGGAATCTTGATGACTCCCATTAACCAGGACAATGGTCTGCAGATGGCTCTCTTTTACTTGTAAGTCTCCCTGTATACCTGTGTGCTGGCAAGTGGGTAATGTTTTCCCTTTAAAAAGGTGATCAAAGTGTATGTGAACCCCTCCAGGTATTTAATAATTTCAGAAAGCCTGATTCTAGTATCACTTATACTGTATAAATCTGATATTACTCTAAACGAGTCAATGGTTTTATAATGGGGTAACTAAAAAATAACAAAAAAAAACAAAAAGAACAAAAGGAAAAGAAAAACCAGGCCCATAGGCTTTATCCTTCATGTGCAATGGATTAAATTTTTCTGTCATGAGTTTGTTCTTTTTTCTGTTTTCACAAAATATGCAAGACACATCAACTTCACTATGGGAAAAATGTTCCTAACCTTCAATCTATTGGGGAAATGCCTGAAAAAAACACAGAAATCACCTCCCGGAAGCTACACGATTTAGACATTTATGCTCCAATACGTCTGTTGGTCTATAAGGTGCCACAGGACTCTTTGTCGCTTTTTACAGATCCAGACTAACACGCCTACCCCTCTGATACTTGACACCATTTAGACAATTTCTGATGTCAATTTCTTAATGAAATGATGGAGTTCTATCTTTCAAGGCTTTTATACCATATTATCAATGCAGCTACCTGACCAACTGAATGATCCCTTAAAATTGTAGGCTAGTAAAAGAGGAAATTAATTCACAAAAGAAGACCAGGCATTTTAACTGCTTTTATTAGACCATACTGATGCATTTGAAAAGAGCCTTGCAATCAAGTCAATGTCATTTCTCCCAAATCTGGGCTGGCAGTCTCCCCTTTGCTCTGTTCTCACTTCACAGGGACAGGAGCAGGGGCAATCCTTCTCTTGATGGCTCTCCTGCCATTCCTCTTCTTGGAAGGTAAAACCACAGGCTGATTTAAGTGCAGGACTCCGCCCTGAGAGATGGTGACCCCTCCCAGCAGTTTCTTGAGCTCTGAGTCGCTGTGAATGGCCAGCTGCAAGTGGCGTGGGGAAATCCGACGCTTCTTGCTGCGTGCAGCGACTTCCCCAGCAATATCCACCATCTCATGAGTCACTTATTGAAGCACCGCGGCCATATATACTGGGGCTCCAGCTCCAATACGGTCTGCAAATTGTCCTTTGCGGAGCAATCTGTCTATGCGACTGACAGAGAACTGCAGCCCAGCCCGGGAAGAACGGGTGATTTTGGCCTTAGGGTCTTTTGCGGTTGAGGTCTCACCAGAGTGCTCAGACTCAGACTCCGACTCAGTCTCAGACATGTTGCAGACTTCTAGTGTTCCAGCAACACTTGGCTTGACTTTCTCGGCTTTCTTTTGTTTTCTCTGCTTGGTTGACCTGAGTCTTTCCTCAGGAATTGGCCTGCCTAGCTTTTTTCTTGACTTGCTTGGCTTCAGTGGATGTTTCCTTGCTTGGCTCCACTTGCCTGTGTCTTTCTTTGCTTGGCTTGCCTGACTCTCTTTCCTTCTGTTCCTGGCTCTGTTCACTTGGTTTTCTCGCTCTTATTTTGCCTTCTTTGATTTCTTCCTGGTCTGGCCTGATTCTGAGTGGCCTGACAAAGTGTGGCTATGGAAATCAGGTCACTTTTAGTTAGTTGCTTAAAAGTGGGTTTAGGGGCGGAAATTCAGGCATCCTAAAGTTTGAAAATATTGGCCAGTTTCTCTGGAGCCCTTAACTTGGTGATGCTTCCCGTCTCTTAGAGAACCCTCATGGCACCCAAGCCCATGGTAAGGGTTCTTTGCCATTCCAGAAACCCAAGTGTTCACCATTTGTCACTCTCAGCTTTGATTGGCCGCTTCTCTTGTTCGTGAGCTATTTTCTGAGAGCGGTTTAAAAACAGCATCTGCAGAGAACCCCTCACATCAGGCCAAATCCATTGGGTGATGTTGCACTCTATATGATTTTATGAAAATCTGCTAATGAGTTAAATATAAGGTAACTGGAATATGCTTCATGCAAAAGGTCTCTTGTAAGGTATCATTACAAAGCTTATAATCTACTGAGTGTGGTCATCCTATTTGTCTAAATGTACCACTCAAGTATCTGAAACTAGAAATATGAAATATAACTCTGAGGGCCTATTGTAATTATGCAAAGTGTGGGCCATTCATGGTGGTTTGGAATCTTGATGACTCCCATTAACCAGGACAATGGTCTGCAGATGGCTCTCTTTTACTTGTAAGTCTCCCTGTATACCTGTGTGCTGGCAAGTGGGTAATGTTTTCCCTTTAAAAAGGTGATCAAAGTGTATGTGAACCCCTCCAGGTATTTAATAATTTCAGAAAGCCTGATTCTAGTATCACTTATACTGTATAAATCGGATATTACTCTAAACGAGTCAATGGTTTTATAATGGGGTAACTAAAATATAACAAAACAAAACAAAAAGAACAAAAGGAAAAGAAAAACCAGGCCCATAGGCTTTATCCTTCATGTGCAATGGATTAATTTTTTCTGTCATGAGTTTGTTCTTTTTTCTGTTTTCACAAAATATGCAAGACACATCAACTTCACTATGGGAAAAATGTTCCTAACCTTCAATCTATTGGGGAAATGCCTGAAAAAAACACAGAAATCACCTCCCGGAAGCTACACGATTTAGACATTTATGCTCCAATACGTCTGTTGGTCTATAAGGTGCCACAGGACTCTTTGTCGCTTTTTACAGATCCAGACTAACACGCCTACCCCTCTGATACTTGACACCATTTAGACAATTTCTGATGTCAATTTCTTAATGAAATGATGGAGTTCTATCTTTCAAGGCTTTTATACCATATTATCAATGCAGCTACCTGACCAACTGAATGATCCCTTAAAATTGTAGGCTAGTAAAAGAGGAAATTAATTCACAAAAGAAGACCAGGCATTTTAACTGCTTTTATTAGACCATACTGATGCATTTGAAAAGAGCCTTGCAATCAAGTCAATGTCATTTCTCCCAAATCTGGGCTGGCAGTCTCCCCTTTGCTCTGTTCTCACTTCACAGGGACAGGAGCAGGGGCAATCCTTCTCTTGATGGCTCTCCTGCCATTCCTCTTCTTGGAAGGTAAAACCACAGGCTGATTTAAGTGCAGGACTCCGCCCTGAGAGATGGTGACCCCTCCCAGCAGTTTCTTGAGCTCTGAGTCGCTGTGAATGGCCAGCTGCAAGTGGCGTGGGGAAATCCGACGCTTCTTGCTGCATGCAGCGACTTCCCCAGCAATATCCACCATCTCATGAGTCACTTATTGAAGCACCGCGGCCATATATACTGGGGCTCCAGCTCCAATACGGTCTGCAAATTGTCCTTTGCGG
The DNA here is from genome assembly GCF_011386835.1 of Chrysemys picta bellii. Taxonomy (NCBI): domain Eukaryota; kingdom Metazoa; phylum Chordata; order Testudines; family Emydidae; genus Chrysemys; species Chrysemys picta. The sequence goes on from NW_027053012.1 coordinate 41,952, forward strand.
AGCAATCTGTCTATGCGACTGACAGAGAACTGCAGCCCAGCCCGGGAAGAACGGGTGATTTTGGCCTTAGGGTCTTTTGCGGTTGAGGTCTCACCAGAGTGCTCAGACTCAGACTCCGACTCAGTCTCAGACATGTTGCAGACTTCTAGTGTTCCAGCAACACTTGGCTTGACTTTCTCGGCTTTCTTTTGTTTTCTCTGCTTGGTTGACCTGAGTCTTTCCTCAGGAATTGGCCTGCCTAGCTTTTTTCTTGACTTGCTTGGCTTCAGTGGATGTTTCCTTGCTTGGCTCCACTTGCCTGTGTCTTTCTTTGCTTGGCTTGCCTGACTCTCTTTCCTTCTGTTCCTGGCTCTGTTCACTTGGTTTTCTCGCTCTTATTTTGCCTTCTTTGATTTCTTCCTGGTCTGGCCTGATTCTGACTGGCCTGACAAAGTGTGGCTGTGGCTTGGCTAAGCCACCTCTTGAAATCACCACAGTAGTATGCTAACCCTGACTGAGCCTGCAGCCTTTTATAACCTCAGTGTGTCTGAGAACCAATGGGCAGCTACTTCATTTGTTACCCAAGCCAGAGGGGATATGTCATCTTTTGACGACATCATTCCCATTCATTCACCGTTTGTGTTGGATTTTTAGTCAGTGATATCTGCTATTAGCAAAACTCATCCTGTAACAGCATGAAATAGGCTTTGGTTACATTTTGAAAATTAGATGCCTTAAATGAGGCACCTAAATAACTTATAAGTGGCCTGATTTGAAGAGGAGCTGAGCACCCACAGCTCCTGTTGATTTCACTAGGAGTTTGGAGTGCTCAGCACCTATGGAAATCAGGTCACTTTTAGTTAGTTGCTTAAAAGTCGGTTTAGGGGCGGAAATTCAGGCATCCTAAAGTTTGAAAATATTGGCCAGTTTCTCTGGAGCCCTTAACTTGGTGATGCTTCCCGTCTCTTAGAGAACCCTCATGGCACCCAAGCCCATGGTAAGGGTTCTTTGCCATTCCAGAAACCCAAGTGTTCACCATTTGTCACTCTCAGCTTTGATTAGCCGCTTCTCTTGTTCGTGAGCTATTTTCTGAGAGCGGTTTAAAAACAGCATCTGCAGAGAACCCCTCACATCAGGCCAAATCCATTGGGTGATGTTGCACTCTATATGATTTTATGAAAATCTGCTAATGAGTTAAATATAAGGTAACTGGAATATGCTTCATGCAAAAGGTCTCTTGTAAGGTATCATTACAAAGCTTATAATCTACTGAGTGTGGTCATCCTATTTGTCTAAATGTACCACTCAAGTATCTGAAACTAGAAATATGAAATATAACTCTGAGGGCCTATTGTAATTATGCAAAGTGTGGGCCATTCATGGTGGTTTGGAATCTTGATGACTCCCATTAACCAGGACAATGGTCTGCAGATGGCTCTCTTTTACTTGTAAGTCTCCCTGTATACCTGTGTGCAGGCAAGTGGGTAATGTTTTCCCTTTAAAAAGGTGAACAAAGTTTATGTGAACCCCTCCAGGTATTTAATAATTTCAGAAAGCCTGATTCTAGTATCACTTATACTGTATAAATCTGATATTACTCTAAACGAGTCAATGGTTTTATAATGGGGTAACTAAAAAATAACAAAACAAAACAAAAAGAACAAAAGGAAAAGAAAAACCAGGCCCATAGGCTTTATCCTTCATGTGCAATGGATTAAATTTTTCTGTCATGAGTTTGTTCTTTTTTCTGTTTTCACAAAATATGCAATACACATCAACTTCACTATGGGAAAAATGTTCCTAACCTTCAATCTATTGGGGAAATGCCTGAAAAAAACACAGAAATCACCTCCCGGAAGCTACACGATTTAGACATTTATGCTCCAATACGTCTGTTGGTCTATAAGGTGCCACAGGACTCTTTGTCGCTTTTTACAGATCCAGACTAACACGCCTACCCCTCTGATACTTGACACCATTTAGACAATTTCTGATGTCAATTTCTTAATGAAATGATGGAGTTCTATCTTTCTAGGCTTTTATACCATATTATCAATGCAGCTACCTGACCAACTGAATGATCCCTTAAAATTGTAGGCTAGTAAAAGAGGAAATTAATTCACAAAAGAAGACCAGGCATTTTAACTGCTTTTATTAGACCATACTGATGCATTTGAAAAGAGCCTTGCAATCAAGTCAATGTCATTTCTCCCAAATCTGGGGTGGCAGTCTCCCCTTTGCTCTGTTCTCACTTCACAGGGACAGGAGCAGGGGCAATCCTTCTCTTGATGGCTCTCCTGCCATTCCTCTTCTTGGAAGGTAAAACCACAGGCTGATTTAAGTGCAGGACTCCGCCCTGAGAGATGGTGACCCCTCCCAGCAGTTTCTTGAGCTCTGAGTCGCTGTGAATGGCCAGCTGCAAGTGGCGTGGGGAAATCCGACGCTTCTTGCTGCGTGCAGCGACTTCCCCAGCAATATCCACCATCTCATGAGTCACTTATTGAAGCACCGCGGCCATATATACTGGGGCTCCAGCTCCAATACGGTCTGCAAATTGTCCTTTGCGGAGCAATCTGTCTATGCGACTGACAGAGAACTGCAGCCCAGCCCGGGAAGAACGGGTGATTTTGGCCTTAGGGTCTTTTGCGGTTGAGGTCTCACCAGAGTGCTCAGACTCAGACTCCGACTCAGTCTCAGACATGTTGCAGACTTCTAGTGTTCCAGCAACACTTGGCTTGACTTTCTCGGCTTTCTTTTGTTTTCTCTGCTTGGTTGACCTGAGTCTTTCCTCAGGAATTGGCCTGCCTAGCTTTTTTCTTGACTTGCTTGGCTTCAGTGGATGTTTCCTTGCTTGGCTCCACTTGCCTGTGTCTTTCTTTGCTTGGCTTGCCTGACTCTCTTTCCTTCTGTTCCTGGCTCTGTTCACTTGGTTTTCTCGCTCTTATTTTGCCTTCTTTGATTTCTTCCTGGTCTGGCCTGATTCTGAGTGGCCTGACAAAGTGTGACTATGGAAATCAGGTCACTTTTAGTTAGTTGCTTAAAAGTGGGTTTAGGGGCGGAAATTCAGGCATCCTAAAGTTTGAAAATATTGGCCAGTTTCTCTGGAGCCCTTAACTTGGTGATGCTTCCCGTCTCTTAGAGAACCCTCATGGCACCCAAGCCCATGGTAAGGGTTCTTTGCCATTCCAGAAACCCAAGTGTTCACCATTTGTCACTCTCAGCTTTGATTGGCCGCTTCTCTTGTTCGTGAGCTATTTTCTGAGAGCGGTTTAAAAACAGCATCTGCAGAGAACCCCTCACATCAGGCCAAATCCATTGGGTGATGTTGCACTCTATATGATTTTATGAAAATCTGCTAATGAGTTAAATATAAGGTAACTGGAATATGCTTCATGCAAAAGGTCTCTTGTAAGGTATCATTACAAAGCTTATAATCTACTGAGTGTGGTCATCCTATTTGTCTAAATGTACCACTCAAGTATCTGAAACTAGAAATATGAAATATAACTCTGAGGGCCTATTGTAATTATGCAAAGTGTGGGCCATTCATGGTGGTTTGGAATCTTGATGACTCCCATTAACCAGGACAATGGTCTGCAGATGGCTCTCTTTTACTTGTAAGTCTCCCTGTATACCTGTGTGCTGGCAAGTGGGTAATGTTTTCCCTTTAAAAAGGTGATCAAAGTGTATGTGAACCCCTCCAGGTATTTAATAATTTCAGAAAGCCTGATTCTAGTATCACTTATACTGTATAAATCGGATATTACTCTAAACGAGTCAATGGTTTTATAATGGGGTAACTAAAATATAACAAAACAAAACAAAAAGAACAAAAGGAAAAGAAAAACCAGGCCCATAGGCTTTATCCTTCATGTGCAATGGATTAATTTTTTCTGTCATGAGTTTGTTCTTTTTTCTGTTTTCACAAAATATGCAAGACACATCAACTTCACTATGGGAAAAATGTTCCTAACCTTCAATCTATTGGGGAAATGCCTGAAAAAAACACAGAAATCACCTCCCGGAAGCTACACGATTTAGACATTTATGCTCCAATACGTCTGTTGGTCTATAAGGTGCCACAGGACTCTTTGTCGCTTTTTACAGATCCAGACTAACACGCCTACCCCTCTGATACTTGACACCATTTAGACAATTTCTGATGTCAATTTCTTAATGAAATGATGGAGTTCTATCTTTCAAGGCTTTTATACCATATTATCAATGCAGCTACCTGACCAACTGAATGATCCCTTAAAATTGTAGGCTAGTAAAAGAGGAAATTAATTCACAAAAGAAGACCAGGCATTTTAACTGCTTTTATTAGACCATACTGATGCATTTGAAAAGAGCCTTGCAATCAAGTCAATGTCATTTCTCCCAAATCTGGGCTGGCAGTCTCCCCTTTGCTCTGTTCTCACTTCACAGGGACAGGAGCAGGGGCAATCCTTCTCTTGATGGCTCTCCTGCCATTCCTCTTCTTGGAAGGTAAAACCACAGGCTGATTTAAGTGCAGGACTCCGCCCTGAGAGATGGTGACCCCTCCCAGCAGTTTCTTGAGCTCTGAGTCGCTGTGAATGGCCAGCTGCAAGTGGCGTGGGGAAATCCGACGCTTCTTGCTGCGTGCAGCGACTTCCCCAGCAATATCCACCATCTCATGAGTCACTTATTGAAGCACCGCGGCCATATATACTGGGGCTCCAGCTCCAATACGGTCTGCAAATTGTCCTTTGCGGAGCAATCTGTCTATGCGACTGACAGAGAACTGCAGCCCAGCCCGGGAAGAACGGGTGATTTTGGCCTTAGGGTCTTTTGCGGTTGAGGTCTCACCAGAGTGCTCAGACTCAGACTCCGACTCAGTCTCAGACATGTTGCAGACTTCTAGTGTTCCAGCAACACTTGGCTTGACTTTCTCGGCTTTCTTTTGTTTTCTCTGCTTGGTTGACCTGAGTCTTTCCTCAGGAATTGGCCTGCCTAGCTTTTTTCTTGACTTGCTTGGCTTCAGTGGATGTTTCCTTGCTTGGCTCCACTTGCCTGTGTCTTTCTTTCCTTGGCTTGCCTGACTCTCTTTCCTTCTGTTCCTGGCTCTGTTCACCTGGTTTTCTCGCTCTTATTTTGCCTTCTTTGATTTCTTCCTGGTCTGGCCTGATTCTGACTGGCCTGACAAAGTGTGGCTGTGGCTTGGCTAAGCCACCTCTTGAAATCACCACAGTAGTATGCTAACCCTGACTGAGCCTGCAGCCTTTTATAACCTCAGTGTGTCTGAGAACCAATGGGCAGCTACTTCATTTGTTACCCAAGCCAGAGGGGATATGTCATCCTTTGACGACATCATTCCCATTCATTCACCGTTTGTGTTGGATTTTTAGTCAGTGATATCTGCTATTAGCAAAACTCATCCTGTAACAGCATGAAATAGGCTTTGGTTACATTTTGAAAATTAGATGCTTAAATTAGGCACCTAAATAACTTATAAGTGGCCTGATTTGAAGAGGAGCTGAGCACCCACAGCTCCTGTTGATTTCACTAGGAGTTTGGAGTGCTCAGCACCTATGGAAATCAGGTCACTTTTAGTTAGTTGCTTAAAAGAGGGTTTAGGGGCAGAAATTCAGGCATCCTAAAGTTTGAAAATATTGGCCAGTTTCTCTGGAGCCCTTAACTTGGTGATGCTTCCCGTCTCTTAGAGAACCCTCATGGCACCCAAGCCCATGGTAAGGGTTCTTTGCCATTCCAGAAACCCAAGTGTTCACCATTTGTCACTCTCAGCTTTGATTAGCCGCTTCTCTTGTTCGTGAGCTATTTTCTGGGAGCGGTTTAAAAACAGCATCTGCAGAGAACCCCTCACATCAGGCCAAATCCATTGGGTGATGTTGCACTCTATATGATTTTATGAAAATCTGCTAATGAGTTAAATATAAGGTAACTGGAATATGCTTCATGCAAAAGGTCTCTTGTAAGGTATCATTACAAAGCTTATAATCTACTGAGTGTGGTCATCCTATTTGTCTAAATGTACCACTCAAGTATCTGAAACTAGAAATATGAAATATAACTCTGAGGGCCTATTGTAATTATGCAAAGTGTGGGCCATTCATGGTGGTTTGGAATCTTGATGACTCCCATTAACCAGGACAATGGTCTGCAGATGGCTCTCTTTTACTTGTAAGTCTCCCTGTATACCTGTGTGCTGGCAAGTGGGTAATGTTTTCCCTTTAAAAAGGTGATCAAAGTTTATGTGAACCCCTCCAGGTATTTAATAATTTCAGAAAGCCTGATTCTAGTATCACTTATACTGTATAAATCGGATATTACTCTAAACGAGTCAATGGTTTTATAATGGGGTAACTAAAATATAACAAAACAAAACAAAAAGAACAAAAGGAAAAGAAAAACCAGGCCCATAGGCTTTATCCTTCATGTGCAATGGATTAATTTTTTCTGTCATGAGTTTGTTCTTTTTTCTGTTTTCACAAAATATGCAAGACACATCAACTTCACTATGGGAAAAATGTTCCTAACCTTCAATCTATTGGGGAAATGCCTGAAAAAAACACAGAAATCACCTCCCGGAAGCTACACGATTTAGACATTTATGCTCCAATACGTCTGTTGGTCTATAAGGTGCCACAGGACTCTTTGTCGCTTTTTACAGATCCAGACTAACACGCCTACCCCTCTGATACTTGACACCATTTAGACAATTTCTGATGTCAATTTCTTAATGAAATGATGGAGTTCTATCTTTCAAGGCTTTTATACCATATTATCAATGCAGCTACCTGACCAACTGAATGATCCCTTAAAATTGTAGGCTAGTAAAAGAGGAAATTAATTCACAAAAGAAGACCAGGCATTTTAACTGCTTTTATTAGACCATACTGATGCATTTGAAAAGAGCCTTGCAATCAAGTCAATGTCATTTCTCCCAAATCTGGGCTGGCAGTCTCCCCTTTGCTCTGTTCTCACTTCACAGGGACAGGAGCAGGGGCAATCCTTCTCTTGATGGCTCTCCTGCCATTCCTCTTCTTGGAAGGTAAAACCACAGGCTGATTTAAGTGCAGGACTCCGCCCTGAGAGATGGTGACCCCTCCCAGCAGTTTCTTGAGCTCTGAGTCGCTGTGAATGGCCAGCTGCAAGTGGCGTGGGGAAATCCGACGCTTCTTGCTGCGTGCAGCGACTTCCCCAGCAATATCCACCATCTCATGAGTCACTTATTGAAGCACCGCGGCCATATATACTGGGGCTCCAGCTCCAATACGGTCTGCAAATTGTCCTTTGCGGAGCAATCTGTCTATGCGACTGACAGAGAACTGCACCCGGGAAGAACGGGTGATTTTGGCCTTAGGGTCTTTTGCGGTTGAGGTCTCACCAGAGTGCTCAGACTCAGACTCCGACTCAGTCTCAGACATGTTGCAGACTTCTAGTGTTCCAGCAACACTTGGCTTGACTTTCTCGGCTTTCTTTTGTTTTCTCTGCTTGGTTGACCTGAGTCTTTCCTCAGGAATTGGCCTGCCTAGCTTTTTTCTTGACTTGCTTGGCTTCAGTGGATGTTTCCTTGCTTGGCTCCACTTGCCTGTGTCTTTCTTTGCTTGGCTTGCCTGACTCTCTTTCCTTCTGTTCCTGGCTCTGTTCACTTGGTTTTCTTGCTCTTATTTTGCCTTCTTTGATTTCTTCCTGGTCTGGCCTGATTCTGACTGGCCTTACAAAGTGTGGCTATGGAAATCAGGTCACTTTTAGTTAGTTGCTTAAAAGTGGGTTTAGGGGCGGAAATTCAGGCATCCTAAAGTTTGAAAATATTGGCCAGTTTCTCTGGAGCCCTTAACTTGGTGATGCTTCCCGTCTCTTAGAGAACCCTCATTGCACCCAAGCCCATGGTAAGGGTTCTTTGCCATTCCAGAAACCCAAGTGTTCACCATTTGTCACTCTCAGCTTTGATTGGCCGCTTCTCTTGTTCGTGAGCTATTTTCTGAGAGCGGTTTAAAAACAGCATCTGCAGAGAACCCCTCACATCAGGCCAAATCCATTGGGTGATGTTGCACTCTATATGATTTTATGAAAATCTGCTAATGAGTTAAATATAAGGTAACTGGAATATGCTTCATGCAAAAGGTCTCTTGTAAGGTATCATTACAAAGCTTATAATCTACTGAGTGTGGTCATCCTATTTGTCTAAATGTACCACTCAAGTATCTGAAACTAGAAATATGAAATATAACTCTGAGGGCCTATTGTAATTATGCAAAGTGTGGGCCATTCATGGTGGTTTGGAATCTTGATGACTCCCATTAACCAGGACAATGGTCTGCAGATGGCTCTCTTTTACTTGTAAGTCTCCCTGTATACCTGTGTGCAGGCAAGTGGGTAATGTTTTCCCTTTAAAAATGTGATCAAAGTTTATGTGAACCCCTCCAGGTATTTAATAATTTCAGAAAGCCTGATTCTAGTATCACTTATACTGTATAAATCTGATATTACTCTAAACGAGTCAATGGTTTTATAATGGGGTAACTAAAATATAACAAAACAAAACAAAAAGAACAAAAGGAAAAGAAAAACCAGGCCCATAGGCTTTATCCTTCATGTGCAATGGATTAATTTTTTCTGTCATGAGTTTGTTCTTTTTTCTGTTTTCACAAAATATGCAATACACATCAACTTCACTATGGGAAAAATGTTCCTAACCTTCAATCTATTGGGGAAATGCCTGAAAAAAACACAGAAATCACCTCCCGGAAGCTACACGATTTAGACATTTATGCTCCAATACGTCTGTTGGTCTATAAGGTGCCACAGGACTCTTTGTCGCTTTTTACAGATCCAGACTAACACGCCTACCCCTCTGATACTTGACACCATTTAGACAATTTCTGATGTCAATTTCTTAATGAAATGATGGAGTTCTATCTTTCAAGGCTTTTATACCATATTATCAATGCAGCTACCTGACCAACTGAATGATCCCTTAAAATTGTAGGCTAGTAAAAGAGGAAATTAATTCACAAAAGAAGACCAGGCATTTTAACTGCTTTTATTAGACCATACTGATGCATTTGAAAAGAGCCTTGCAATCAAGTCAATGTCATTTCTCCCAAATCTGGGCTGGCAGTCTCCCCTTTGCTCTGTTCTCACTTCACAGGGACAGGAGCAGGGGCAATCCTTCTCTTGATGGCTCTCCTGCCATTCCTCTTCTTGGAAGGTAAAACCACAGGCTGATTTAAGTGCAGGACTCCGCCCTGAGAGATGGTGACCCCTCCCAGCAGTTTCTTGAGCTCTGAGTCGCTGTGAATGGCCAGCTGCAAGTGGCGTGGGGAAATCCGACGCTTCTTGCTGCGTGCAGCGACTTCCCCAGCAATATCCACCATCTCATGAGTCACTTATTGAAGCACCGCGGCCATATATACTGGGGCTCCAGCTCCAATACGGTCTGCAAATTGTCCTTTGCGGAGCAATCTGTCTATGCGACTGACAGAGAACTGCAGCCCAGCCCGGGAAGAACGGGTGATTTTGGCCTTAGGGTCTTTTGCGGTTGAGGTCTCACCAGAGTGCTCAGACTCAGACTCCGACTCAGTCTCAGACATGTTGCAGACTTCTAGTGTTCCAGCAACACTTGGCTTGACTTTCTCGGCTTTCTTTTGTTTTCTCTGCTTGGTTGACCTGAGTCTTTCCTCAGGAATTGGCCTGCCTAGCTTTTTTCTTGACTTGCTTGGCTTCAGTGGATGTTTCCTTGCTTGGCTCCACTTGCCTGTGTCTTTCTTTGCTTGGCTTGCCTGACTCTCTTTCCTTCTGTTCCTGGCTCTGTTCACTTGGTTTTCTTGCTCTTATTTTGCCTTCTTTGATTTCTTCCTGGTCTGGCCTGATTCTGACTGGCCTGACAAAGTGTGGCTATGGAAATCAGGTCACTTTTAGTTAGTTGCTTAAAAGTGGGTTTAGGGGCGGAAATTCAGGCATCCTAAAGTTTGAAAATATTGGCCAGTTTCTCTGGAGCCCTTAACTTGGTGATGCTTCCCGTCTCTTAGAGAACCCTCATGGCACCCAAGCCCATGGTAAGGGTTCTTTGCCATTCCAGAAACCCAAGTGTTCACCATTTGTCACTCTCAGCTTTGATTGGCCGCTTCTCTTGTTCGTGAGCTATTTTCTGAGAGCGGTTTAAAAACAGCATCTGCAGAGAACCCCTCACATCAGGCCAAATCCATTGGGTGATGTTGCACTCTATATGATTTTATGAAAATCTGCTAATGAGTTAAATATAAGGTAACTGGAATATGCTTCATGCAAAAGGTCTCTTGTAAGGTATCATTACAAAGCTTATAATCTACTGAGTGTGGTCATCCTATTTGTCTAAATGTACCACTCAAGTATCTGAAACTAGAAATATGAAATATAACTCTGAGGGCCTATTGTAATTATGCAAAGTGTGGGCCATTCATGGTGGTTTGGAATCTTGATGACTCCCATTAACCAGGACAATGGTCTGCAGATGGCTCTCTTTTACTTGTAAGTCTCCCTGTATACCTGTGTGCTGGCAAGTGGGTAATGTTTTCCCTTTAAAAAGGTGATCAAAGTTTATGTGAACCCCTCCAGGTATTTAATAATTTCAGAAAGCCTGATTCTAGTATCACTTATACTGTATAAATCGGATATTACTCTAAACGAGTCAATGGTTTTATAATGGGGTAACTAAAATATAACAAAACAAAACAAAAAGAACAAAAGGAAAAGAAAAACCAGGCCCATAGGCTTTATCCTTCATGTGCAATGGATTAATTTTTTCTGTCATGAGTTTGTTCTTTTTTCTGTTTTCACAAAATATGCAAGACACATCAACTTCACTATGGGAAAAATGTTCCTAACCTTCAATCTATTGGGGAAATGCCTGAAAAAAACACAGAAATCACCTCCCGGAAGCTACACGATTTAGACATTTATGCTCCAATACGTCTGTTGGTCTATAAGGTGCCACAGGACTCTTTGTCGCTTTTTACAGATCCAGACTAACACGCCTACCCCTCTGATACTTGACACCATTTAGACAATTTCTGATGTCAATTTCTTAATGAAATGATGGAGTTCTATCTTTCAAGGCTTTTATACCATATTATCAATGCAGCTACCTGACCAACTGAATGATCCCTTAAAATTGTAGGCTAGTAAAAGAGGAAATTAATTCACAAAAGAAGACCAGGCATTTTAACTGCTTTTATTAGACCATACTGATGCATTTGAAAAGAGCCTTGCAATCAAGTCAATGTCATTTCTCCCAAATCTGGGCTGGCAGTCTCCCCTTTGCTCTGTTCTCACTTCACAGGGACAGGAGCAGGGGCAATCCTTCTCTTGATGGCTCTCCTGCCATTCCTCTTCTTGGAAGGTAAAACCACAGGCTGATTTAAGTGCAGGACTCCGCCCTGAGAGATGGTGACCCCTCCCAGCAGTTTCTTGAGCTCTGAGTCGCTGTGAATGGCCAGCTGCAAGTGGCGTGGGGAAATCCGACGCTTCTTGCTGCGTGCAGCGACTTCCCCAGCAATATCCACCATCTCATGAGTCACTTATTGAAGCACCGCGGCCATATATACTGGGGCTCCAGCTCCAATACGGTCTGCAAATTGTCCTTTGCGGAGCAATCTGTCTATGCGACTGACAGAGAACTGCAGCCCAGCCCGGGAAGAACGGGTGATTTTGGCCTTAGGGTCTTTTGCGGTTGAGGTCTCACCAGAGTGCTCAGACTCAGACTCCGACTCAGTCTCAGACATGTTGCAGACTTCTAGTGTTCCAGCAACACTTGGCTTGACTTTCTCGGCTTTCTTTTGTTTTCTCTGCTTGGTTGACCTGAGTCTTTCCTCAGGAATTGGCCTGCCTAGCTTTTTTCTTGACTTGCTTGGCTTCAGTGGATGTTTCCTTGCTTGGCTCCACTTGCCTGTGTCTTTCTTTGCTTGGCTTGCCTGACTCTCTTTCCTTCTGTTCCTGGCTCTGTTCACTTGGTTTTCTCGCTCTTATTTTGCCTTCTTTGATTTCTTCCTGGTCTGGCCTGATTCTGACTGGCCTGACAAAGTGTGGCTGTGGCTTGGCTAAGCCACCTCTTGAAATCACCACAGTAGTATGCTAACCCTGACTGAGCCTGCAGCCTTTTATAACCTCAGTGTGTCTGAGAACCAATGGGCAGCTACTTCATTTGTTACCCAAGCCAGAGGGGATATGTCATCTTTTGATGACATCATTCCCATTCATTCACCGTTTGTGTTGGATTTTTAGTCAGTGATATCTGCTATTAGCAAAACTCATCCTGTAACAGCATGAAATAGGCTTTGGTTACATTTTGAAAATTAGATGCCTTAAATTAGGCACCTAAATAACTTATAAGTGGCCTGATTTGAAGAGGAGCTGAGCACCCACAGCTCCTGTTGATTTCACTAGGAGTTTGGAGTGCTCAGCACCTATGGAAATCAGGTCACTTTTAGTTAGTTGCTTAAAAGAGGGTTTAGGGGCAGAAATTCAGGCATCCTAAAGTTTGAAAATATTGGCCAGTTTCTCTGGAGCCCTTAACTTGGTGATGCTTCCCGTCTCTTAGAGAACCCTCATGGCACCCAAGCCCATGGTAAGGGTTCTTTGCCATTCCAGAAACCCAAGTGTTCACCATTTGTCACTCTCAGCTTTGATTAGCCGCTTCTCTTGTTCGTGAGCTATTTTCTGGGAGCGGTTTAAAAACAGCATCTGCAGAGAACCCCTCACATCAGGCCAAATCCATTGGGTGATGTTGCACTCTATATGATTTTATGAAAATCTGCTAATGAGTTAAATATAAGGTAACTGGAATATGCTTCATGCAAAAGGTCTCTTGTAAGGTATCATTACAAAGCTTATAATCTACTGAGTGTGGTCATCCTATTTGTCTAAATGTACCACTCAAGTATCTGAAACTAGAAATATGAAATATAACTCTGAGGGCCTATTGTAATTATGCAAAGTGTGGGCCATTCATGGTGGTTTGGAATCTTGATGACTCCCATTAACCAGGACAATGGTCTGCAGATGGCTCTCTTTTACTTGTAAGTCTCCCTGTATACCTGTGTTCTGGCAAGTGGGTAATGTTTTCCCTTTAAAAAGGTGATCAAAGTTTATGTGAACCCCTCCAGGTATTTAATAATTTCAGAAAGCCTGATTCTAGTATCACTTATACTGTATAAATCGGATATTACTCTAAACGAGTCAATGGTTTTATAATGGGGTAACTAAAATATAACAAAACAAAACAAAAAGAACAAAAGGAAAAGAAAAACCAGGCCCATAGGCTTTATCCTTCATGTGCAATGGATTAATTTTTTCTGTCATGAGTTTGTTCTTTTTTCTGTTTTCACAAAATATGCAAGACACATCAACTTCACTATGGGAAAAATGTTCCTAACCTTCAATCTATTGGGGAAATGCCTGAAAAAAACACAGAAATCACCTCCCGGAAGCTACACGATTTAGACATTTATGCTCCAATACGTCTGTTGGTCTATAAGGTGCCACAGGACTCTTTGTCGCTTTTTACAGATCCAGACTAACACGCCTACCCCTCTGATACTTGACACCATTTAGACAATTTCTGATGTCAATTTCTTAATGAAATGATGGAGTTCTATCTTTCAAGGCTTTTATACCATATTATCAATGCAGCTACCTGACCAACTGAATGATCCCTTAAAATTGTAGGCTAGTAAAAGAGGAAATTAATTCACAAAAGAAGACCAGGCATTTTAACTGCTTTTATTAGACCATACTGATGCATTTGAAAAGAGCCTTGCAATCAAGTCAATGTCATTTCTCCCAAATCTGGGCTGGCAGTCTCCCCTTTGCTCTGTTCTCACTTCACAGGGACAGGAGCAGGGGCAATCCTTCTCTTGATGGCTCTCCTGCCATTCCTCTTCTTGGAAGGTAAAACCACAGGCTGATTTAAGTGCAGGACTCCGCCCTGAGAGATGGTGACCCCTCCCAGCAGTTTCTTGAGCTCTGAGTCGCTGTGAATGGCCAGCTGCAAGTGGCGTGGGGAAATCCGACGCTTCTTGCTGCGTGCAGCGACTTCCCCAGCAATATCCACCATCTCATGAGTCACTTATTGAAGCACCGCGGCCATATATACTGGGGCTCCAGCTCCAATACGGTCTGCAAATTGTCCTTTGCGGAGCAATCTGTCTATGCGACTGACAGAGAACTGCAGCCCAGCCCGGGAAGAACGGGTGATTTTGGCCTTAGGGTCTTTTGCGGTTGAGGTCTCACCAGAGTGCTCAGACTCAGACTCCGACTCAGTCTCAGACATGTTGCAGACTTCTAGTGTTCCAGCAACACTTGGCTTGACTTTCTCGGCTTTCTTTTGTTTTCTCTGCTTGGTTGACCTGAGTCTTTCCTCAGGAATTGGCCTGCCTAGCTTTTTTCTTGACTTGCTTGGCTTCAGTGGATCTTTCCTTGCTTGGCTCCACTTGCCTGTGTCTTTCTTTGCTTGGCTTGCCTGACTCTCTTTCCTTCTGTTCCTGGCTCTGTTCACTTGGTTTTCTCGCTCTTATTTTGCCTTCTTTGATTTCTTCCTGGTCTGGCCTGATTCTGACTGGCCTGACAAAGTGTGGCTGTGGCTTGGCTAAGCCACCTCTTGAAATCACCACAGTAGTATGCTAACCCTGACTGAGCCTGCAGCCTTTTATAACCTCAGTGTGTCTGAGAACCAATGGGCAGCTACTTCATTTGTTACCCAAGCCAGAGGGGATATGTCATCTTTTGATGACATCATTCCCATTCATTCACCGTTTGTGTTGGATTTTTAGTCAGTGATATCTGCTATTAGCAAAACTCATCCTGTAACAGCATGAAATAGGCTTTGGTTACATTTTGAAAATTAGATGCCTTAAATGAGGCACCTAAATAACTTATAAGTGGCCTGATTTGAAGAGGAGCTGAGCACCCACAGCTCCTGTTGATTTCACTAGGAGTTTGGAGTGCTCAGCACCTATGGAAATCAGGTCACTTTTAGTTAGTTGCTTAAAAGTCGGTTTAGGGGCGGAAATTCAGGCATCCTAAAGTTTGAAAATATTGGCCAGTTTCTCTGGAGCCCTTAACTTGGTGATGCTTCCCGTCTCTTAGAGAACCCTCATGGCACCCAAGCCCATGGTAAGGGTTCTTTGCCATTCCAGAAACCCAAGTGTTCACCATTTGTCACTCTCAGCTTTGATTGGCCGCTTCTCTTGTTCGTGAGCTATTTTCTGAGAGCGGTTTAAAAACAGCATCTGCAGAGAACCCCTCACATCAGGCCAAATCCATTGGGTGATGTTGCACTCTATATGATTTTATGAAAATCTGCTAATGAGTTAAATATAAGGTAACTGGAATATGCTTCATGCAAAAGGTCTCTTGTAAGGTATCATTACAAAGCTTATAATCTACTGAGTGTGGTCATCCTATTTGTCTAAATGTACCACTCAAGTATCTGAAACTAGAAATATGAAATATAACTCTGAGGGCCTATTGTAATTATGCAAAGTGTGGGCCATTCATGGTGGTTTGGAATCTTGATGACTCCCATTAACCAGGACAATGGTCTGCAGATGGCTCTCTTTTACTTGTAAGTCTCCCTGTATACCTGTGTGCTGGCAAGTGGGTAATGTTTTCCCTTTAAAAAGGTGATCAAAGTTTATGTGAACCCCTCCAGGTATTTAATAATTTCAGAAAGCCTGATTCTAGTATCACTTATACTGTATAAATCTGATATTACTCTAAACGAGTCAATGGTTTTATAATGGGGTAACTAAAAAATAACAAAACAAAACAAAAAGAACAAAAGGAAAAGAAAAACCAGGCCCATAGGCTTTATCCTTCATGTGCAATGGATTAAATTTTTCTGTCATGAGTTTGTTCTTTTTTCTGTTTTCACAAAATATGCAATACACATCAACTTCAGTATGGGAAAAATGTTCCTAACCTTCAATCTATTGGGGAAATGCCTGAAAAAAACACAGAAATCACCTCCCGGAAGCTACACGATTTAGACATTTATGCTCCAATACGTCTGTTGGTCTATAAGGTGCCACAGGACTCTTTGTCGCTTTTTACAGATCCAGACTAACACGCCTACCCCTCTGATACTTGACACCATTTAGACAATTTCTGATGTCAATTTCTTAATGAAATGATGGAGTTCTATCTTTCTAGGCTTTTATACCATATTATCAATGCAGCTACCTGACCAACTGAATGATCCCTTAAAATTGTAGGCTAGTAAAAGAGGAAATTAATTCACAAAAGAAGACCAGGCATTTTAACTGCTTTTATTAGACCATACTGATGCATTTGAAAAGAGCCTTGCAATCAAGTCAATGTCATTTCTCCCAAATCTGGGGTGGCAGTCTCCCCTTTGCTCTGTTCTCACTTCACAGGGACAGGAGCAGGGGCAATCCTTCTCTTGATGGCTCTCCTGCCATTCCTCTTCTTGGAAGGTAAAACCACAGGCTGATTTAAGTGCAGGACTCCGCCCTGAGAGATGGTGACCCCTCCCAGCAGTTTCTTGAGCTCTGAGTTGCTGTGAATGGCCAGCTGCAAGCGGCGTGGGGAAATCCCATGCTTCTTGCTGCTTGCAGCGACTTCCCCAGCAATATCCACCATCTCATGAGTCACTTATTGAAGCACCGCGGCCATATATACTGGGGCTCCAGCTCCAATACGGTCTGCAAATTGTCCTTTGCGGAGCAATCTGTCTATGCGACTGACAGAGAACTGCAGCCCAGCCCGGGAAGAACGGGTGATTTTGGCCTTAGGGTCTTTTGCGGTTGAGGTCTCACCAGAGTGCTCAGACTCAGACTCCGACTCAGTCTCAGACATGTTGCAGACTTCTAGTGTTCCAGCAACACTTGGCTTGACTTTCTCGGCTTTCTTTTGTTTTCTCTGCTTGGTTGACCTGAGTCTTTCCTCAGGAATTGGCCTGCCTAGCTTTTTTCTTGACTTGCTTGGCTTCAGTGGATGTTTCCTTGCTTGGCTCCACTTGCCTGTGTCTTTCTTTGCTTGGCTTGCCTGACTCTCTTTCCTTCTGTTCCTGGCTCTGTTCACCTGGTTTTCTCGCTCTTATTTTGCCTTCTTTGATTTCTTCCTGGTCTGGCCTGATTCTGACTGGCCTGACAAAGTGTGGCTGTGGCTTGGCTAAGCCACCTCTTGAAATCACCACAGTAGTATGCTAACCCTGACTGAGCCTGCAGCCTTTTATAACCTCAGTGTGTCTGAGAACCAATGGGCAGCTACTTCATTTGTTACCCAAGCCAGAGGGGATATGTCATCCTTTGATGACATCATTCCCATTCATTCACCGTTTGTGTTGGATTTTTAGTCGGTGATATCTGCTATTAGCAAAACTCATCCTGTAACGGCATGAAATAGGCTTTGGTTACATTTTGAAAATTAGATGCCTTAAATTAGGCACCTAAATAACTTATAAGTGGCCTGATTTGAAGAGGAGCTGAGCACCCACAGCTCCTGTTGATTTCACTAGGAGTTTGGAGTGCTCAGCACCTATGGAAATCAGGTCACTTTTAGTTAGTTGCTTAAAAGAGGGTTTAGGGGCAGAAATTCAGGCATCCTAAAGTTTGAAAATATTGGCCAGTTTCTCTGGAGCCCTTAACTTGGTGATGCTTCCCGTCTCTTAGAGAACCCTCATGGCACCCAAGCCCATGGTAAGGGTTCTTTGCCATTCCAGAAACCCAAGTGTTCACCATTTGTCACTCTCAGCTTTGATTAGCCGCTTCTCTTGTTCGTGAGCTATTTTCTGGGAGCGGTTTAAAAACAGCATCTGCAGAGAACCCCTCACATCAGGCCAAATCCATTGGGTGATGTTGCACTCTATATGATTTTATGAAAATCTGCTAATGAGTTAAATATAAGGTAACTGGAATATGCTTCATGCAAAAGGTCTCTTGTAAGGTATCATTACAAAGCTTATAATCTACTGAGTGTGGTCATCCTATTTGTCTAAATGTACCACTCAAGTATCTGAAACTAGAAATATGAAATATAACTCTGAGGGCCTATTGTAATTATGCAAAGTGTGGGCCATTCATGGTGGTTTGGAATCTTGATGACTCCCATTAACCAGGACAATGGTCTGCAGATGGCTCTCTTTTACTTGTAAGTCTCCCTGTATACCTGTGTTCTGGCAAGTGGGTAATGTTTTCCCTTTAAAAAGGTGATCAAAGTTTATGTGAACCCCTCCAGGTATTTAATAATTTCAGAAAGCCTGATTCTAGTATCACTTATACTGTATAAATCGGATATTACTCTAAACGAGTCAATGGTTTTATAATGGGGTAACTAAAATATAACAAAACAAAACAAAAAGAACAAAAGGAAAAGAAAAACCAGGCCCATAGGCTTTATCCTTCATGTGCAATGGATTAATTTTTTCTGTCATGAGTTTGTTCTTTTTTCTGTTTTCACAAAATATGCAAGACACATCAACTTCACTATGGGAAAAATGTTCCTAACCTTCAATCTATTGGGGAAATGCCTGAAAAAAACACAGAAATCACCTCCCGGAAGCTACACGATTTAGACATTTATGCTCCAATACGTCTGTTGGTCTATAAGGTGCCACAGGACTCTTTGTCGCTTTTTACAGATCCAGACTAACACGCCTACCCCTCTGATACTTGACACCATTTAGACAATTTCTGATGTCAATTTCTTAATGAAATGATGGAGTTCTATCTTTCAAGGCTTTTATACCATATTATCAATGCAGCTACCTGACCAACTGAATGATCCCTTAAAATTGTAGGCTAGTAAAAGAGGAAATTAATTCACAAAAGAAGACCAGGCATTTTAACTGCTTTTATTAGACCATACTGATGCATTTGAAAAGAGCCTTGCAATCAAGTCAATGTCATTTCTCCCAAATCTGGGCTGGCAGTCTCCCCTTTGCTCTGTTCTCACTTCACAGGGACAGGAGCAGGGGCAATCCTTCTCTTGATGGCTCTCCTGCCATTCCTCTTCTTGGAAGGTAAAACCACAGGCTGATTTAAGTGCAGGACTCCGCCCTGAGAGATGGTGACCCCTCCCAGCAGTTTCTTGAGCTCTGAGTCGCTGTGAATGGCCAGCTGCAAGTGGCGTGGGGAAATCCGACGCTTCTTGCTGCGTGCAGCGACTTCCCCAGCAATATCCACCATCTCATGAGTCACTTATTGAAGCACCGCGGCCATATATACTGGGGCTCCAGCTCCAATACGGTCTGCAAATTGTCCTTTGCGGAGCAATCTGTCTATGCGACTGACAGAGAACTGCAGCCCAGCCCGGGAAGAACGGGTGATTTTGGCCTTAGGGTCTTTTGCGGTTGAGGTCTCACCAGAGTGCTCAGACTCAGACTCCGACTCAGTCTCAGACATGTTGCAGACTTCTAGTGTTCCAGCAACACTTGGCTTGACTTTCTCGGCTTTCTTTTGTTTTCTCTGCTTGGTTGACCTGAGTCTTTCCTCAGGAATTGGCCTGCCTAGCTTTTTTCTTGACTTGCTTGGCTTCAGTGGATGTTTCCTTGCTTGGCTCCACTTGCCTGTGTCTTTCTTTGCTTGGCTTGCCTGACTCTCTTTCCTTCTGTTCCTGGCTCTGTTCACTTGGTTTTCTCGCTCTTATTTTGCCTTCTTTGATTTCTTCCTGGTCTGGCCTGATTCTGACTGGCCTGACAAAGTGTGGCTGTGGCTTGGCTAAGCCACCTCTTGAAATCACCACAGTAGTATGCTAACCCTGACTGAGCCTGCAGCCTTTTATAACCTCAGTGTGTCTGAGAACCAATGGGCAGCTACTTCATTTGTTACCCAAGCCAGAGGGGATATGTCATCCTTTGATGACATCATTCCCATTCATTCACCGTTTGTGTTGGATTTTTAGTCAGTGATATCTGCTATTAGCAAAACTCATCCTGTAACGGCATGAAATAGGCTTTGGTTACATTTTGAAAATTAGATGCCTTAAATTAGGCACCTAAATAACTTATAAGTGGCCTGATTTGAAGAGGAGCTGAGCACCCACAGCTCCTGTTGATTTCACTAGGAGTTTGGAGTGCTCAGCACCTATGGAAATCAGGTCACTTTTAGTTAGTTGCTTAAAAGAGGGTTTAGGGGCAGAAATTCAGGCATCCTAAAGTTTGAAAATATTGGCCAGTTTCTCTGGAGCCCTTAACTTGGTGATGCTTCCCGTCTCTTAGAGAACCCTCATGGCACCCAAGCCCATGGTAAGGGTTCTTTGCCATTCCAGAAACCCAAGTGTTCACCATTTGTCACTCTCAGCTTTGATTAGCCGCTTCTCTTGTTCGTGAGCTATTTTCTGGGAGCGGTTTAAAAACAGCATCTGCAGAGAACCCCTCACATCAGGCCAAATCCATTGGGTGATGTTGCACTCTATATGATTTTATGAAAATCTGCTAATGAGTTAAATATAAGGTAACTGGAATATGCTTCATGCAAAAGGTCTCTTGTAAGGTATCATTACAAAGCTTATAATCTACTGAGTGTGGTCATCCTATTTGTCTAAATGTACCACTCAAGTATCTGAAACTAGAAATATGAAATATAACTCTGAGGGCCTATTGTAATTATGCAAAGTGTGGGCCATTCATGGTGGTTTGGAATCTTGATGACTCCCATTAACCAGGACAATGGTCTGCAGATGGCTCTCTTTTACTTGTAAGTCTCCCTGTATACCTGTGTTCTGGCAAGTGGGTAATGTTTTCCCTTTAAAAAGGTGATCAAAGTTTATGTGAACCCCTCCAGGTATTTAATAATTTCAGAAAGCCTGATTCTAGTATCACTTATACTGTATAAATCGGATATTACTCTAAACGAGTCAATGGTTTTATAATGGGGTAACTAAAATATAACAAAACAAAACAAAAAGAACAAAAGGAAAAGAAAAACCAGGCCCATAGGCTTTATCCTTCATGTGCAATGGATTAATTTTTTCTGTCATGAGTTTGTTCTTTTTTCTGTTTTCACAAAATATGCAAGACACATCAACTTCACTATGGGAAAAATGTTCCTAACCTTCAATCTATTGGGGAAATGCCTGAAAAAAACACAGAAATCACCTCCCGGAAGCTACACGATTTAGACATTTATGCTCCAATACGTCTGTTGGTCTATAAGGTGCCACAGGACTCTTTGTCGCTTTTTACAGATCCAGACTAACACGCCTACCCCTCTGATACTTGACACCATTTAGACAATTTCTGATGTCAATTTCTTAATGAAATGATGGAGTTCTATCTTTCAAGGCTTTTATACCATATTATCAATGCAGCTACCTGACCAACTGAATGATCCCTTAAAATTGTAGGCTAGTAAAAGAGGAAATTAATTCACAAAAGAAGACCAGGCATTTTAACTGCTTTTATTAGACCATACTGATGCATTTGAAAAGAGCCTTGCAATCAAGTCAATGTCATTTCTCCCAAATCTGGGCTGGCAGTCTCCCCTTTGCTCTGTTCTCACTTCACAGGGACAGGAGCAGGGGCAATCCTTCTCTTGATGGCTCTCCTGCCATTCCTCTTCTTGGAAGGTAAAACCACAGGCTGATTTAAGTGCAGGACTCCGCCCTGAGAGATGGTGACCCCTCCCAGCAGTTTCTTGAGCTCTGAGTCGCTGTGAATGGCCAGCTGCAAGTGGCGTGGGGAAATCCGACGCTTCTTGCTGCGTGCAGCGACTTCCCCAGCAATATCCACCATCTCATGAGTCACTTATTGAAGCACCGCGGCCATATATACTGGGGCTCCAGCTCCAATACGGTCTGCAAATTGTCCTTTGCGGAGCAATCTGTCTATGCGACTGACAGAGAACTGCAGCCCAGCCCGGGAAGAACGGGTGATTTTGGCCTTAGGGTCTTTTGCGGTTGAGGTCTCACCAGAGTGCTCAGACTCAGACTCCGACTCAGTCTCAGACATGTTGCAGACTTCTAGTGTTCCAGCAACACTTGGCTTGACTTTCTCGGCTTTCTTTTGTTTTCTCTGCTTGGTTGACCTGAGTCTTTCCTCAGGAATTGGCCTGCCTAGCTTTTTTCTTGACTTGCTTGGCTTCAGTGGATCTTTCCTTGCTTGGCTCCACTTGCCTGTGTCTTTCTTTGCTTGGCTTGCCTGACTCTCTTTCCTTCTGTTCCTGGCTCTGTTCACTTGGTTTTCTCGCTCTTATTTTGCCTTCTTTGATTTCTTCCTGGTCTGGCCTGATTCTGACTGGCCTGACAAAGTGTGGCTGTGGCTTGGCTAAGCCACCTCTTGAAATCACCACAGTAGTATGCTAACCCTGACTGAGCCTGCAGCCTTTTATAACCTCAGTGTGTCTGAGAACCAATGGGCAGCTACTTCATTTGTTACCCAAGCCAGAGGGGATATGTCATCTTTTGATGACATCATTCCCATTCATTCACCGTTTGTGTTGGATTTTTAGTCAGTGATATCTGCTATTAGCAAAACTCATCCTGTAACAGCATGAAATAGGCTTTGGTTACATTTTGAAAATTAGATGCCTTAAATGAGGCACCTAAATAACTTATAAGTGGCCTGATTTGAAGAGGAGCTGAGCACCCACAGCTCCTGTTGATTTCACTAGGAGTTTGGAGTGCTCAGCACCTATGGAAATCAGGTCACTTTTAGTTAGTTGCTTAAAAGTCGGTTTAGGGGCGGAAATTCAGGCATCCTAAAGTTTGAAAATATTGGCCAGTTTCTCTGGAGCCCTTAACTTGGTGATGCTTCCCGTCTCTTAGAGAACCCTCATGGCACCCAAGCCCATGGTAAGGGTTCTTTGCCATTCCAGAAACCCAAGTGTTCACCATTTGTCACTCTCAGCTTTGATTGGCCGCTTCTCTTGTTCGTGAGCTATTTTCTGAGAGCGGTTTAAAAACAGCATCTGCAGAGAACCCCTCACATCAGGCCAAATCCATTGGGTGATGTTGCACTCTATATGATTTTATGAAAATCTGCTAATGAGTTAAATATAAGGTAACTGGAATATGCTTCATGCAAAAGGTCTCTTGTAAGGTATCATTACAAAGCTTATAATCTACTGAGTGTGGTCATCCTATTTGTCTAAATGTACCACTCAAGTATCTGAAACTAGAAATATGAAATATAACTCTGAGGGCCTATTGTAATTATGCAAAGTGTGGGCCATTCATGGTGGTTTGGAATCTTGATGACTCCCATTAACCAGGACAATGGTCTGCAGATGGCTCTCTTTTACTTGTAAGTCTCCCTGTATACCTGTGTGCTGGCAAGTGGGTAATGTTTTCCCTTTAAAAAGGTGATCAAAGTTTATGTGAACCCCTCCAGGTATTTAATAATTTCAGAAAGCCTGATTCTAGTATCACTTATACTGTATAAATCTGATATTACTCTAAACGAGTCAATGGTTTTATAATGGGGTAACTAAAAAATAACAAAACAAAACAAAAAGAACAAAAGGAAAAGAAAAACCAGGCCCATAGGCTTTATCCTTCATGTGCAATGGATTAAATTTTTCTGTCATGAGTTTGTTCTTTTTTCTGTTTTCACAAAATATGCAATACACATCAACTTCAGTATGGGAAAAATGTTCCTAACCTTCAATCTATTGGGGAAATGCCTGAAAAAAACACAGAAATCACCTCCCGGAAGCTACACGATTTAGACATTTATGCTCCAATACGTCTGTTGGTCTATAAGGTGCCACAGGACTCTTTGTCGCTTTTTACAGATCCAGACTAACACGCCTACCCCTCTGATACTTGACACCATTTAGACAATTTCTGATGTCAATTTCTTAATGAAATGATGGAGTTCTATCTTTCTAGGCTTTTATACCATATTATCAATGCAGCTACCTGACCAACTGAATGATCCCTTAAAATTGTAGGCTAGTAAAAGAGGAAATTAATTCACAAAAGAAGACCAGGCATTTTAACTGCTTTTATTAGACCATACTGATGCATTTGAAAAGAGCCTTGCAATCAAGTCAATGTCATTTCTCCCAAATCTGGGGTGGCAGTCTCCCCTTTGCTCTGTTCTCACTTCACAGGGACAGGAGCAGGGGCAATCCTTCTCTTGATGGCTCTCCTGCCATTCCTCTTCTTGGAAGGTAAAACCACAGGCTGATTTAAGTGCAGGACTCCGCCCTGAGAGATGGTGACCCCTCCCAGCAGTTTCTTGAGCTCTGAGTTGCTGTGAATGGCCAGCTGCAAGCGGCGTGGGGAAATCCCATGCTTCTTGCTGCTTGCAGCGACTTCCCCAGCAATATCCACCATCTCATGAGTCACTTATTGAAGCACCGCGGCCATATATACTGGGGCTCCAGCTCCAATACGGTCTGCAAATTGTCCTTTGCGGAGCAATCTGTCTATGCGACTGACAGAGAACTGCAGCCCAGCCCGGGAAGAACGGGTGATTTTGGCCTTAGGGTCTTTTGCGGTTGAGGTCTCACCAGAGTGCTCAGACTCAGACTCCGACTCAGTCTCAGACATGTTGCAGACTTCTAGTGTTCCAGCAACACTTGGCTTGACTTTCTCGGCTTTCTTTTGTTTTCTCTGCTTGGTTGACCTGAGTCTTTCCTCAGGAATTGGCCTGCCTAGCTTTTTTCTTGACTTGCTTGGCTTCAGTGGATGTTTCCTTGCTTGGCTCCACTTGCCTGTGTCTTTCTTTGCTTGGCTTGCCTGACTCTCTTTCCTTCTGTTCCTGGCTCTGTTCACCTGGTTTTCTCGCTCTTATTTTGCCTTCTTTGATTTCTTCCTGGTCTGGCCTGATTCTGACTGGCCTGACAAAGTGTGGCTGTGGCTTGGCTAAGCCACCTCTTGAAATCACCACAGTAGTATGCTAACCCTGACTGAGCCTGCAGCCTTTTATAACCTCAGTGTGTCTGAGAACCAATGGGCAGCTACTTCATTTGTTACCCAAGCCAGAGGGGATATGTCATCCTTTGATGACATCATTCCCATTCATTCACCGTTTGTGTTGGATTTTTAGTCGGTGATATCTGCTATTAGCAAAACTCATCCTGTAACGGCATGAAATAGGCTTTGGTTACATTTTGAAAATTAGATGCCTTAAATTAGGCACCTAAATAACTTATAAGTGGCCTGATTTGAAGAGGAGCTGAGCACCCACAGCTCCTGTTGATTTCACTAGGAGTTTGGAGTGCTCAGCACCTATGGAAATCAGGTCACTTTTAGTTAGTTGCTTAAAAGAGGGTTTAGGGGCAGAAATTCAGGCATCCTAAAGTTTGAAAATATTGGCCAGTTTCTCTGGAGCCCTTAACTTGGTGATGCTTCCCGTCTCTTAGAGAACCCTCATGGCACCCAAGCCCATGGTAAGGGTTCTTTGCCATTCCAGAAACCCAAGTGTTCACCATTTGTCACTCTCAGCTTTGATTAGCCGCTTCTCTTGTTCGTGAGCTATTTTCTGGGAGCGGTTTAAAAACAGCATCTGCAGAGAACCCCTCACATCAGGCCAAATCCATTGGGTGATGTTGCACTCTATATGATTTTATGAAAATCTGCTAATGAGTTAAATATAAGGTAACTGGAATATGCTTCATGCAAAAGGTCTCTTGTAAGGTATCATTACAAAGCTTATAATCTACTGAGTGTGGTCATCCTATTTGTCTAAATGTACCACTCAAGTATCTGAAACTAGAAATATGAAATATAACTCTGAGGGCCTATTGTAATTATGCAAAGTGTGGGCCATTCATGGTGGTTTGGAATCTTGATGACTCCCATTAACCAGGACAATGGTCTGCAGATGGCTCTCTTTTACTTGTAAGTCTCCCTGTATACCTGTGTTCTGGCAAGTGGGTAATGTTTTCCCTTTAAAAAGGTGATCAAAGTTTATGTGAACCCCTCCAGGTATTTAATAATTTCAGAAAGCCTGATTCTAGTATCACTTATACTGTATAAATCGGATATTACTCTAAACGAGTCAATGGTTTTATAATGGGGTAACTAAAATATAACAAAACAAAACAAAAAGAACAAAAGGAAAAGAAAAACCAGGCCCATAGGCTTTATCCTTCATGTGCAATGGATTAATTTTTTCTGTCATGAGTTTGTTCTTTTTTCTGTTTTCACAAAATATGCAAGACACATCAACTTCACTATGGGAAAAATGTTCCTAACCTTCAATCTATTGGGGAAATGCCTGAAAAAAACACAGAAATCACCTCCCGGAAGCTACACGATTTAGACATTTATGCTCCAATACGTCTGTTGGTCTATAAGGTGCCACAGGACTCTTTGTCGCTTTTTACAGATCCAGACTAACACGCCTACCCCTCTGATACTTGACACCATTTAGACAATTTCTGATGTCAATTTCTTAATGAAATGATGGAGTTCTATCTTTCAAGGCTTTTATACCATATTATCAATGCAGCTACCTGACCAACTGAATGATCCCTTAAAATTGTAGGCTAGTAAAAGAGGAAATTAATTCACAAAAGAAGACCAGGCATTTTAACTGCTTTTATTAGACCATACTGATGCATTTGAAAAGAGCCTTGCAATCAAGTCAATGTCATTTCTCCCAAATCTGGGCTGGCAGTCTCCCCTTTGCTCTGTTCTCACTTCACAGGGACAGGAGCAGGGGCAATCCTTCTCTTGATGGCTCTCCTGCCATTCCTCTTCTTGGAAGGTAAAACCACAGGCTGATTTAAGTGCAGGACTCCGCCCTGAGAGATGGTGACCCCTCCCAGCAGTTTCTTGAGCTCTGAGTCGCTGTGAATGGCCAGCTGCAAGTGGCGTGGGGAAATCCGACGCTTCTTGCTGCGTGCAGCGACTTCCCCAGCAATATCCACCATCTCATGAGTCACTTATTGAAGCACCGCGGCCATATATACTGGGGCTCCAGCTCCAATACGGTCTGCAAATTGTCCTTTGCGGAGCAATCTGTCTATGCGACTGACAGAGAACTGCAGCCCAGCCCGGGAAGAACGGGTGATTTTGGCCTTAGGGTCTTTTGCGGTTGAGGTCTCACCAGAGTGCTCAGACTCAGACTCCGACTCAGTCTCAGACATGTTGCAGACTTCTAGTGTTCCAGCAACACTTGGCTTGACTTTCTCGGCTTTCTTTTGTTTTCTCTGCTTGGTTGACCTGAGTCTTTCCTCAGGAATTGGCCTGCCTAGCTTTTTTCTTGACTTGCTTGGCTTCAGTGGATGTTTCCTTGCTTGGCTCCACTTGCCTGTGTCTTTCTTTGCTTGGCTTGCCTGACTCTCTTTCCTTCTGTTCCTGGCTCTGTTCACTTGGTTTTCTCGCTCTTATTTTGCCTTCTTTGATTTCTTCCTGGTCTGGCCTGATTCTGACTGGCCTGACAAAGTGTGGCTGTGGCTTGGCTAAGCCACCTCTTGAAATCACCACAGTAGTATGCTAACCCTGACTGAGCCTGCAGCCTTTTATAACCTCAGTGTGTCTGAGAACCAATGGGCAGCTACTTCATTTGTTACCCAAGCCAGAGGGGATATGTCATCCTTTGATGACATCATTCCCATTCATTCACCGTTTGTGTTGGATTTTTAGTCAGTGATATCTGCTATTAGCAAAACTCATCCTGTAACGGCATGAAATAGGCTTTGGTTACATTTTGAAAATTAGATGCCTTAAATTAGGCACCTAAATAACTTATAAGTGGCCTGATTTGAAGAGGAGCTGAGCACCCACAGCTCCTGTTGATTTCACTAGGAGTTTGGAGTGCTCAGCACCTATGGAAATCAGGTCACTTTTAGTTAGTTGCTTAAAAGTGAGTTTAGGGGCGGAAATTCAGGCATCCTAAAGTTTGAAAATATTGGCCAGTTTCTCTGGAGCCCTTAACTTGGTGATGCTTCCCGTCTCTTAGAGAACCCTCATGGCACCCAAGCCCATGGTAAGGGTTCTTTGCCATTCCAGAAACCCAAGTGTTCACCATTTGTCACTCTCAGCTTTGATTGGCCGCTTCTCTTGTTCGTGAGCTATTTTCTGAGAGCGGTTTAAAAACAGCATCTGCAGAGAACCCCTCACATCAGGCCAAATCCATTGGGTGATGTTGCACTCTATATGATTTTATGAAAATCTGCTAATGAGTTAAATATAAGGTAACTGGAATATGCTTCATGCAAAAGGTCTCTTGTAAGGTATCATTACAAAGCTTATAATCTACTGAGTGTGGTCATCCTATTTGTCTAAATGTACCACTCAAGTATCTGAAACTAGAAATATGAAATATAACTCTGAGGGCCTATTGTAATTATGCAAAGTGTGGGCCATTCATGGTGGTTTGGAATCTTGATGACTCCCATTAACCAGGACAATGGTCTGCAGATGGCTCTCTTTTACTTGTAAGTCTCCCTGTATACCTGTGTGCTGGCAAGTGGGTAATGTTTTCCCTTTAAAAAGGTGATCAAAGTTTATGTGAACCCCTCCAGGTATTTAATAATTTCAGAAAGCCTGATTCTAGTATCACTTATACTGTATAAATCGGATATTACTCTAAACGAGTCAATGGTTTTATAATGGGGTAACTAAAAAATAACAAAACAAAACAAAAAGAACAAAAGGAAAAGAAAAACCAGGCCCATAGGCTTTATCCTTCATGTGCAATGGATTAAATTTTTCTGTCATGAGTTTGTTCTTTTTTCTGTTTTCACAAAATATGCAATACACATCAACTTCACTATGGGAAAAATGTTCCTAACCTTCAATCTATTGGGGAAATGCCTGAAAAAAACACAGAAATCACCTCCCGGAAGCTACACGATTTAGACATTTATGCTCCAATACGTCTGTTGGTCTATAAGGTGCCACAGGACTCTTTGTCGCTTTTTACAGATCCAGACTAACACGCCTACCCCTCTGATACTTGACACCATTTAGACAATTTCTGATGTCAATTTCTTAATGAAATGATGGAGTTCTATCTTTCTAGGCTTTTATACCATATTATCAATGCAGCTACCTGACCAACTGAATGATCCCTTAAAATTGTAGGCTAGTAAAAGAGGAAATTAATTCACAAAAGAAGACCAGGCATTTTAACTGCTTTTATTAGACCATACTGATGCATTTGAAAAGAGCCTTGCAATCAAGTCAATGTCATTTCTCCCAAATCTGGGGTGGCAGTCTCCCCTTTGCTCTGTTCTCACTTCACAGGGACAGGAGCAGGGGCAATCCTTCTCTTGATGGCTCTCCTGCCATTCCTCTTCTTGGAAGGTAAAACCACAGGCTGATTTAAGTGCAGGACTCCGCCCTGAGAGATGGTGACCCCTCCCAGCAGTTTCTTGAGCTCTGAGTCGCTGTGAATGGCCAGCTGCAAGTGGCGTGGGGAAATCCGACGCTTCTTGCTGCGTGCAGCGACTTCCCCAGCAATATCCACCATCTCATGAGTCACTTATTGAAGCACCGCGGCCATATATACTGGGGCTCCAGCTCCAATACGGTCTGCAAATTGTCCTTTGCGGAGCAATCTGTCTATGCGACTGACAGAGAACTGCAGCCCAGCCCGGGAAGAACGGGTGATTTTGGCCTTAGGGTCTTTTGCGGTTGAGGTCTCACCAGAGTGCTCAGACTCAGACTCCGACTCAGTCTCAGACATGTTGCAGACTTCTAGTGTTCCAGCAACACTTGGCTTGACTTTCTCGGCTTTCTTTTGTTTTCTCTGCTTGGTTGACCTGAGTCTTTCCTCAGGAATTGGCCTGCCTAGCTTTTTTCTTGACTTGCTTGGCTTCAGTGGATCTTTCCTTGCTTGGCTCCACTTGCCTGTGTCTTTCTTTGCTTGGCTTGCCTGACTCTCTTTCCTTCTGTTCCTGGCTCTGTTCACCTGGTTTTCTCGCTCTTATTTTGCCTTCTTTGATTTCTTCCTGGTCTGGCCTGATTCTGACTGGCCTGACAAAGTGTGGCTGTGGCTTGGCTAAGCCACCTCTTGAAATCACCACAGTAGTATGCTAACCCTGACTGAGCCTGCAGCCTTTTATAACCTCAGTGTGTCTGAGAACCAATGGGCAGCTACTTCATTTGTTACCCAAGCCAGAGGGGATATGTCATCCTTTGATGACATCATTCCCATTCATTCACCGTTTGTGTTGGATTTTTAGTCAGTGATATCTGCTATTAGCAAAACTCATCCTGTAACGGCATGAAATAGGCTTTGGTTACATTTTGAAAATTAGATGCCTTAAATTAGGCACCTAAATAACTTATAAGTGGCCTGATTTGAAGAGGAGCTGAGCACCCACAGCTCCTGTTGATTTCACTAGGAGTTTGGAGTGCTCAGCACCTATGGAAATCAGGTCACTTTTAGTTAGTTGCTTAAAAGTGGGTTTAGGGGCGGAAATTCAGGCATCCTAAAGTTTGAAAATATTGGCCAGTTTCTCTGGAGCCCTTAACTTGGTGATGCTTCCCGTCTCTTAGAGAACCCTCATGGCACCCAAGCCCATGGTAAGGGTTCTTTGCCATTCCAGAAACCCAAGTGTTCACCATTTGTCACTCTCAGCTTTGATTAGCCGCTTCTCTTGTTCGTGAGCTATTTTCTGAGAGCGGTTTAAAAACAGCATCTGCAGAGAACCCCTCACATCAGGCCAAATCCATTGGGTGATGTTGCACTCTATATGATTTTATGAAAATCTGCTAATGAGTTAAATATAAGGTAACTGGAATATGCTTCATGCAAAAGGTCTCTTGTAAGGTATCATTACAAAGCTTATAATCTACTGAGTGTGGTCATCCTATTTGTCTAAATGTACCACTCAAGTATCTGAAACTAGAAATATGAAATATAACTCTGAGGGCCTATTGTAATTA
This sequence comes from Chrysemys picta bellii, assembly GCF_011386835.1. NCBI lineage: Eukaryota > Metazoa > Chordata > Testudines > Emydidae > Chrysemys > Chrysemys picta. The sequence goes on from NW_027053012.1 coordinate 72,705, forward strand.
TGCAAAGTGTGGGCCATTCATGGTGGTTTGGAATCTTGATGACTCCCATTAACCAGGACAATGGTCTGCAGATGGCTCTCTTTTACTTGTAAGTCTCCCTGTATACCTGTGTGCTGGCAAGTGGGTAATGTTTTCCCTTTAAAAAGGTGATCAAAGTTTATGTGAACCCCTCCAGGTATTTAATAATTTCAGAAAGCCTGATTCTAGTATCACTTATACTGTATAAATCTGATATTACTCTAAACGAGTGAATGGTTTTATAATGGGGTAACTAAAAAATAACAAAACAAAACAAAAAGAACAAAACGAAAAGAAAAACCAGGCCCTTAGGCTTTATCCTTCATGTGTAATGAATTAAATTTTTCTATCTTGAGTTTGTTTTTCTATCATAAGTTTTTTTTTTCCCAGTTCACACCCAGGGGTTTGTTTTACATGGCTTTATCTGAGCACATCATGTTAGCTATGGGCTGAGGGAGACGCTGCAAATTCCCTCCCGTTGCTGCCCTCCCTGCTGGTTCTAGTCTCATCAGTACAGAATTTGGAGAGATGTCCTTACCTTTGAGCTCTGTGTCCCCTCCTTTTCCATGTGTTCAGGCTGCTCAGCATAAAGGGGACGAGACCCAAGCAGATGTGAATTCATGAAATGCTAAACATGGTGTTCTGGTCTACCCTGGCGTTGGTGCTCCCTATAGGGAATGGGGGGCTACAGTAACCAGCAGATTACACGCATAGCAAGTGGTGTTGTGGTGGGGAAGGGGACTAGAAGAACTGGCTGTGAGGAAAATCTGCCCATAGCTTAGTAGGCAGGGATCAGGCATGCCCATTCTTCTGAGGCCAGTCCCCCACTGCTCTGTGACTGGTGCCTGCAAGGTCCCCAACAGACCATGTTTGTCACATTTACCAAGCACTGGGTCTCCTGAGGAGAAGGAGTCTTATTTGGGGTCCACTTTAGCTTCGTTGCCAGCTTTCCTCATCCCCAGCTGAGCGGATTTCAGCACATGTAGGAAAAATCCTAACTAGCTTCCAGCAATGATTGGGGTGAGACAGAAAGTATGTTCCCCCCTCTCAGGGGTCAGGACTTTCTACCATACCTCAACCAACAAGGACTTGATCAGGATGTTCTTCCGTCCTATCGGCAGCTCCCGGGACGTCCCCTTCCCACAGGCTCCAGGGTTTGCCTTCGTCTCCGCACTAACCGTGAAATTCACGATACTTGAGATATAATTGCCCATGTACCAAACCAGAGAGAGAGAGGATTAAATCCTGAGTGACTCAAAGTAGTGCTGGCTTCATGCT